>NC_064757.1:44386838-44654338 GCF_011397635.1 Epinephelus fuscoguttatus
CTCGACGGGAAACACGTGGTTTTTGGGAAAGTCCTGGACGGGATGGTGGGTGGAGCCTCACACACTTTTCATTAATCTGCTGCATGTGTCACAGAGTCACAGAGTCCGAACTACTGAGGCGTCTTCTTTGTTCAGGAAGTTGTTCCAGCTGCTTCCTGTATAGACTCAGGAGCTCCACCCACACAAGAAACAGAGCAGGATTTGATACCTGGATTTAATAACAACAATGGTGGAATGTAATTAAGTACATTTACTTAAGTAGCGAGCCCACTTAAAGGTCAATGTCAAACCCTACACACTGGACCTTTACGTACAAAGTCTTGTACCTAGCTTAAGTACGTCCAATCATGCATTTCAATACTTCTAAGCTACATTAGGTAAATATTGTACTTTTTAGTCAATTACATTTGTCTGACAGCTTTAGTTACTTTTCAGATTACAATTTTTCACCCCCTATCTATCTAGTGATTTTAAATGTTTGTGAAAAACTTAAGGATTAGAAGTTCTTATGTGTGAAGAAAATTCTTCCTCCTTCTCAGGCTAAATAAACTCTGTGAAACCCTCTTGGATCAGCCAGAAAAGTCACTGTCACAAAGCTGAAAACAGGCTGTTTGTCTGACTTTTTAGAGATACATGGTTCTCACCTCGGGCCAAGGCCAAGGGGGGACCCATGAAAAGGTCTGTAGTTGAGCCTTAAATTGGAGTACAATTTACTTAATGACTTAAATCGCTGACAGTACAAGTCGTATGTATTTACATGATAAATAAATGTATTTTTTATCATTGAAACACATTTCAATGTGCCATCTGATATTCCAACCCTCCATGTATATACCAAAATAATGCGTCCCATCTGACATGGGTCAGGTGCACGATGCACAGAACCTACAAGCGCCGCTAACGTAGAAATGTGAGGTGGACCGCTGCCTGATTAGCTAAGTCAGAATGCCTCATCGAAAAGGAAGTCAGGGTACAGAGAGAGAGAACAAAAAAATGAAAGGAGAAGAGAGGCAACAGCCAAATGTCTGGCAAAAAACCCCCCAAAAAACGTGAAGAAGCAGCAGGTATGACCGGTGACGCTGATGGTGAGAAGTGAGGAAGACTAGTTTAGTGCTTAGTTTTAAAGCTACACTAGAGGACCTAATGCATCCAGTGATAACAACCATATTAAGCTATCTTGTCGGAAAGGGGGTCAAATAAAGCTCCAAAGTTATGTTAGATTTTGGCAAGGGAGTAAGGAACATTGCCATCTCTCAAAATGGTGTCTTTAAATCTTTATGCACATTGGAGTCCCTAAACAGTCTTCAAATTGCATAAATTGAGTAAACCTGGAAGACTGAGAGTTGATAGCCATGTACTCTTTATGCTATGCTCACTATGCTGTTTGTAGCGTAGCTGCTGACAGAACAGTCATGCTACAAACAGAATGATTTTATAGATTATAATGCATTGCTGTAGATTAAACTACCCTAAAGTGAGTCATCTAACCTGCGTCTGTCCGTCTCCTCTGACAGTCTGTGTTTCACACCATCGAGCTCCAGGACACCAATGACAGGAACCTGCCGTACACCGAGTGTGTGATTGTCAACAGCGGCAAGATCCCCGTCAAAGAGCCCTTCATCGTGGAGGTGGAGGGCTGGTAGACGCCACTGTGAGGTTTACTGTACCACAAAGACATTACGTGATTATTATATACTGGAGATCAATCAGAAGTCCAGTTTGCCAAATTCACTTTCTCATATCATCACTTTTACTTTTGACATGCTAACACTAACATGCTAGCAAATAAAGCATATCATCGTTTGAAATGTTTTGATACAATACACAAGTTTCTGTATTGATACCAAAACTAATTTTTTAAAGACTCTTAAGAATATAAGCATGCTTTTCTTTTTTCTGTTCAACATAACAGAAATCTTGCCTTTAAACAAACGTAAGTGATCAGAAAATATTATTTAAATCTGGAAACATCTGATCAAACAAGACTAAAAATCTGAAAATGCAGCTCTCAATATTTTAGTTTTTGGACATATTTCATTTGGTTGATAAAAACATAAACGTTCCATATTCAGCCTGATTAGCAAGCTAAAATGAACATGGAGCATCCTGAATGGAAACCTGTTTACGTCCCAGCTGTGACATGTTGGGTCCCGATCACACAGAAGGCATTTTGCAGGATGCAGAACATGAGGCAAACTGCACTGCCTTTGTTTAAAACCAAATGCCACGAGTAAAAAAAACGCTTGCTGCGTTTTCTTAATGTAGCCAGGCAACCACCCCATCACCTCCTTATTCTAACCTTCCCATGTAATGAAGCTACCTTTTATATTTTATTTAGTAGCTAGTTCCTAAAATGTTGAGGAACTTGCTGTAGCTCTGGTTGAGGCTGAGAGGCTGTCAGCAAATACAGTACTTTGTTGGATCATGGGGAGTACCACCAGTTGGTCCAGGAGCTTCTCCTCCATCATGGACGTTTACAGTACTGCACTTAATCTGCTTCCACGTCTGCTGTTTTCTATTCAGATGGTGCTAACTGTGGTTTGTAAAGTCGTATAGCTCTGGGTATCCAGCAACCACTACCACCAGTTTCTCCTCCATTGTTTACCAACTGTAAACTTGATGTCATGACCACCACAGAAGCCTCGCCTCTCACATCATCCCATTGGACATTGGCGGAAAAGACGGAGAGGATGTGGCTGTTCTGAGTTGAAGTTTTTTTCAACTCGCGGAGTTCAGAGCGCAGAAATCCAAGTCGCGTAGAGACGCAAAAACAGCGAGCAAAAAGTTTCATTCTCATTAAAAACTGTTACAAAAAGTCGCCTCCTGCTGCTAAAACACTTTCTGTGTGATCGGGCCCTTACACAGCTTTCCTTTTTTTAAATAGTTCAGTTAACCTGGAAAAAATAAACATGACTTCTGATTGATTTCCACTGTATGCAGAGATAATATATAAATTACAGATTAAGCTATGAACAGATCATATGCACATAAGAAGGGAAGATTTTTATCAACTTTTTGACAACAGGAAACAAAGAAAAATTAATTTGTGGTGACATCGGACTTGTTAAAAGTCTAACTGGGTTTGGAGATCAGATTAAATGACACAACGTTGAATTTATCATAGATAGTAAAGGAACACACAAACATTTCCACGTCATAGGCTACTATTCTCTATGCTCAGGTGAAAACCTCATATCTCCAAAATGTCCGCTTTTTCAGGATTGTAGCAAAAATGCCACATTTTAAACAAAATTTTGAAAATGAAACGACTTTACGACTGCAGGTTTTGGATTTTCTTGTGGAGTGCAGAGCGTTTGTCTCCCCCCTCCGGAAGCAAGAGTGATTACATAAACACTGTCTGTGTGTGCTTATCATAGATGTATAATGATACCTAGATACCAGACCTCTAGGTGGCGCCAAGTTGCTCGCCCGGGGCATACACCAAAAAGAGTTTCTAGCTTGTGGGTTTACTTCAACGGTATGCGGCCCACTGAATATGCGCAGTGGTGTTTCATACGCTGGCCCCATCCAAGAGTTCCCAGTCGGCTCACAGACTTTACATTGTCATGACATTGCAGATTTTTAAATTGCTTTTGTCAGCTCGAGAAAAAATTTACAAATTTAAACCCTTCATTGATAAATAGTCATAATAGAAAGAGTCATAAGTTACTTTGTTTGTATGCAGTTGTATTTTATGATGGTGGTCTATGGGGGAAATGCTTTTTGAGCTGCAGGGGATTTACTCCTGCAATACTACGAGCGGCCACCGAGAAACACTGAATGAAGAATGAAAAGCAGTGCCAAACAGAAGAAGACTTTAGATCCAGATTTTAGAGCGTATACGGGCGCATTTATACTCCCTTCACGAATGAAAATAGAAACGTCTGTTTCAAACGTACTAAACGTCACTGCCCTCATACATCCACGTGTCCTTTACGCTGGCATAGATACGGCCAATAGATGGCACTTGAGGGTGGAGTCAAAAGTTTCACACAACAACAATTGAGGTGACGGTGCAGGAGGTCGTAACATTGAACCTCTTAACGGAGGCGGTGTTGTAGACAGCGGTGGTCTGTGAGGCCGTTAAATACATCAAGATGTGGACGGAGAGTATATTGCACTATATTACCTATCGTTACAATACACCCGTTTTAAAATGTCTTTGTTGTGACCTACGTTTGATTCTCGCTTGAAATGGTAGTACGTACTCCATTTCAATCAGATCTGTAAGCTTTAACAAAACATGCACTAATACGAACAAAATGAGCGCAGAGTACAGACAGAAGGCTGCATCTGTGTCCGTATACATATCTAACATTGAGCATAAATGAGCCCAACTCTACTGTCATTTAAAAACAAAACTTATTATTAAATGAAGCAATACACATATTGAAAAATTTAACTCTGTGGTATTAACTTCCTGTGTTCCTGGGTAGATTTTTTTTTAACCATTTGCATTTTTTTTATTTGTGATGCACTCCGTGTAAAACGACGTCTCATACACAAGCGTAATACAAACCATCAGAACCTGGAGATATGAGGTGTTCAGCCTGTAGTGACACATTGTATGCAGAGAGGAGTTGTTGGTTTTCGTCAGGCTCACTGTGGTTCATGCTAACGGTTCTATACGTTAGCATACTTGCATATTTAGTGGATGGTGTCGGTTAGCATCATCCCTGAAACTCTATCAAACTAAAGGAACTGTGACTCGAACATGATGAACCTCATGGAGACTTGCACTCACAGAACATGTAGCTCCTCTTAAATGTCATATTGCCAAAATCATTCTTTATTTGCCAAATGATTCTTGCACTTTCTATGCATCTAATCGATACTAACATATCTTCATCACTGTTATCAAACATATGCAAAAAACTAACTCTGTAGCACGTGTCAAATGCCATTCTCGCACTTTATTTTCTATCTTTCCATCATTGAAAATTAAAATTCTCTTTTTCACGTTTTGAATAAACAAGATCTTCCTGATGCATTACACATCATATCATGTTTGCAAAAACTACAGCACAAATTGCACAGGAAGGAAAAAGTGTTGAGGTGGGTATTAATACTGTAGCTGTCCTCTTAATGCTGATTTAAAACGTACTTTGTGTTAGAAGTATGATGTTGCTGACCATCACCAGGACAGAGGACTTATTCCAACTGTTAATGTTTTATCTTTTGTTGTTTCTAATGTTACTTTGTGATTTCAGTTAACTCCAAACTGTCGCTGTAGCATTATAATCTAGAGAAGTTCTGACAGATTTTCCTCATCTCACTGAAGTGAGAAATGTCTGTAACAAACATATCAGGAGTTCTGTTTTCATTATTTACAGTAACAGCAAAGACGAGTGCCAACAGGTGTGTTTTCTACAATAAAACAAGATGCTGTTGCAAAACTGTCCGAGACAATGTTCACTTATTTTGGTGTGTTTTTGTCAAGGTATAAAATATCAGAGGTGTCAACTCAAGTCAGACTCGAGTCACAAATTTGATGACTTTACACTCGATAAAATTTTAAAAAAGGCTTGCGACCTGACTTGGACATTAACCAGTCCCTCCAGAAAATCGCGATCGCAATAATTAAAGCAAATTCAATTAAAGTTCTCAATATTTTCAGGGTGAGCGTGAATGGTTGTTTGTCTCTATGTGTCAGCCCTGCGATAGTCCGGCGACCTGTCCAGGGTGTACCCTGCATCTCGCCCGATGTCAGCTGGGATAGGCTCCAGCCCCCCCGCGACCCTCAAGAGGATGAAGCAGTTAGAAGATGAATGAATGAATGAATGAATATTTTCAGGGGCTTGCAATTTTTCAAAAGTCCCGGATTTTTTCTACGTTTTTCCACATTTTCCAGCCGACCAGAAGTTGTCGCGTATGCAACGTCATTTGAAACGTCATCAGACGTGTCATGAAATGCGCTAATGGCACTGCAGTATGGAGAAGCGTTCTGTATAAGAATTTTCACTGTGTAAATGCATACAATATGTGTTGAATGTATTAAAATGTTATGTTTACAGAAGTTGTTTAACAGTCATATTGTCTGGTTTGAGAGCCGCAATATTCATTCAGGATTTTTTGCAACATTATTGGAGTCCATGTTTTGAAACTAATTAGATAAAGAAGAGAACTATAAAAAAAACCATTTGCAGCTATTTTTTGTAATATTCAGTATGATTATTATAGCAAGTGATTACATGACTTATTTTTTTTGGAGGTAGTAATTAAAAATAAAAATCTCCTTTTGTCATCAGCCGCAGTTTTAATCACATAAAAATGCCGCAATTTTTATCGCATTTTTTGACAAAATTGGCTGCAAATTCAAGGTTTTTTTGCCGTGAGATCCTGGAGGGACTGATTAACACCAGTGACTGGTGACTTCACTAAGACTTGAGCCCTGGACTTAACACATTAACCCAGGTATGTGATGTAGTGATGTGATAAAAGTAATGTTGTAACAAGTTGCTTGGTTTTGGGGTAATTGCAATATTATTACTGAAATTTCATTAGTAATTAGTTACACTACTCGTTACTGGAAAAAGTAATAGTATTACGATACCGTGTTACTGCCCAACACTGATCGTGAGCCCTCTGGCGATTACCACCCCAAATAACTGCAGGTCTTGAAAGGTGGCAATGATTGGTCAGGGATGAATGTTTAGTCTGTCAAGTCTCTCGGCCAATTCATAGCAAGAATTCATGACTATAATCTCCTGATCTGACACAGCGACCACCTTAAAACCACTTGTACTGTACTCCACCCCATTTTGTAGCAAAAACGCCTAAAATGACATACCCAAATTAAAATGACTGTAGCTTCTGAACCACTCTGACTACATGCATGCATGAAAAGAAAGAAAGAAAACTCCCTGAAGTTTCTTGTGAAAGTGTCAGAAACACTCTAGGTGATACAGAGACAGAGTAATGGGCCTCTGAAGTCAGTAAAAAATTGAAGATTTTGCCTAAAATAAAATAAAAAATGATTTTCAGGATGAATAACTGTCTGTGGCTTCATCTGAGCAGGTAAATGACACTGTGGGGCTGTAGGCACACTATCAATGAACACTTGTGTCAAATTTGAAGAAGACTGCTCAAAGTATGACCATTCTACAGTGTTTTTACCATGAAAAGATCCAGGCGGAGCTCCAAATGACAAGTGGGTCACTCGTCTTCAAAACAGTACTATCAGTGATCAAACAACACTCAGCCAGCTTCAAACATTGTACCTTATTGAAATCAGGTGTGATTATGATAGCTGATGTTGTTTATGACACAGAAACACCATAAAATATCACCAAATAAAGCCATATGAAACGTGAAATTTATGATCCCACTTTCTAGACAGTATATCTCAGCCAAAAATAGTGGTAGGAGTGAGATTCTTATCCTTTATAAAACAGCTACGTGTCCGCTAACAGCTCCACATAAGATCACGAGTAATCCTTTAACTTTTCCCGTCGAAAAACAGCATGACATGACTTGTCACCACTCATCGCGATTTTGGACTTTGTGTGTTTAGGCTGCTCTGGTGCGAAATACATAATAAATAAAAGAAAAACGATGTTATTTTTGAAAAGTCGAGAGCTTGTTGAATCCGGCAATACCAAACATCACGTGGTTTGATGACGTAGTGCGCCTGGGAGATACCATTTAACAGAGGAGGAGGGGAGCCAGGATGTCGGCGTCCTGGCGGAGTTAAAGAGGTTAAAAGGCCAAAATATTTTGTGGTCAGAACCCAGCAAAAGGTGCAGTCACAAAGCATCCATTACCTTCATCCATTTACGCTTAAAACCACAAAAGCGGGGCAAAATAACTGTGAACTATATTAGAAATGAGTCTGAACAGATGTTCTGCTTCTGAAACATTTCCAGCGGTCAGCAGAAGCTCAGCGGAGCCCCGACAGAGCTGGGACGCGACACAGCCGGACTCTGTGGTCATGCAGCGTCAGTCTGAACCCGCTGGGTGTGACAACAATCCGAACACCCTTTTCATTCAGACTCCAACTCTGTCCTGAATCACGCTGAGACGCTTTTTTAGTCTCTGGTTTGAACCAGTTGTGGGTCTGCAGGCCGCCGTTTGAGAAGCGTTGGCGTTAAACGGTGTAATTATCGTCGGTAAAAGGTGAAGCTGCAGCGGACAGCCGAGAGCTGACAGCTGATCTCTCAGAGCTGACACAAAACTGCTGCTAATGAGAACTACAGCGGGTGATTTGTTTTCCCCTGTTCTACAACACACACACACACACACACACACACACACACACACACACACACAGATACAAACAGATAAACAGATACACACACACCTTCACACACACACACACACACACACACACACACACACACAGGGGAGGAAAACATCTCCGAACACAAAGGTCAGAGCAGAGCAGAAATCTCAGGAGGAAGACAGGAAGTCGACAGAAAACAGTGAAATATATCACCGTTGTCCGCTCGACGCGCTCGCTGCTCTCAAACGTCAGATCTCCACAAATTAAGAAAATAATCCAAAATGTCACTGCGGTTTATTTCAAATATAGTTAAAGGTGACAAACAGGCTGACGCTCTTCATCTTTACATCATCAGACAGGCTGTTTATCCTCCGTCTTTCTGTTTACTCTTTAATTTTCCAGGGAAACCTGACTCTGATCAATTTTAATTCTGAAACAAGCATTTTTTAAATACTGTTATTAGAACGTGATGTCGGAGAAATGACAGGAAACAAGAGAAAGCAAAGTAACAAACACCCCCGGTCAGTCCACACGGGTTTTTAATGCTTCTCTGGAAATATCAGAGCCACAAAATCTAATTATTAAATACATTATGAATGAGTTATAAATTATAAATAATGTATCAGTAAACAGCACTTTAATCATGATCAGTTTTGTGGACAGTGGGTGGGAACTGAAACCGTTAAATCAGTCATGTGTTTTTCTCTTTAAACAGATCAGATTTTTTTAATTTACCTTTGAAACAAACCCTGAAAACAAAAATCAACCATACAAACATTTATTTGTTCCTTATGCTATTATTTTTCTTAATGTTTGACATATCAATTTGAAATATTTGTCTCTCTCGTCTAGTCTCTGGTTTGTTTGTGATTACAGTGATCTTGGTGTTGTGTTTTATTCTTGTATTTTACACTTGTCTTAATATAATATAGTTTTTATTTTCGATTCTTGGGCTATTTTTAATTGGATGTAAATGTTCTTCTATAAAGTGTTTCTCTTGCACTTTGTGTTGTATTTTATTTTCCTTATTATGTTGCACTGTGATTTTTACAGTTTACTGCATAAACTGATCTGTGTATTTCTTTATCCCGATACAGACTTGTTGTATTGCTTTGTGTTTGTTTGTTTGTTCGTGTGTTTGTTTACCAACGCTTCCTGTTTGCACTATCCCTTTGCTGTTGTAATGTTGCAAATCTTGCGATGAAAGATTATCTTATCTCATCTGTTTCTTGTTTTTTCAACTGAAGCACTCTGCACACTCTCTTTATAAATTCCTTGTACATGATGAAGACTGGAGGAGGAAGCAAATGATGTCTTCAGTAAAATGCAGGATGAGAAGAGGTACAAACAGTACCTTTTGTGTTTGTGGAAAAAGAGATTTCAATGAATGATTTATTTATTTTCCACAGAAATATATCTGTCAAAATATCTTGGAAGATTTGTTCACTTACGCCCAGGCATGGTTTGGTTTAATGTGGTTAAAAAGTGGAATATAAATGTTGTTTCAACAACATTAAGTGACTATGTTTCATGAAGAAGAACCTAAAATAAGGTAATTTAAAGGATGTTTAAATGATGTTTCTATGAAGCTTGGGTGCCTAAAAAATGTTCACTTTCAATCACATTCAGCCTGGTTTTATTTTGTCCCTCTGTGTGCAGTCACATCTAAATTAAAGATGCATTTACACTTCCACAGCCTCTTAAAGATGGTTGTTTTTGATGGTTTCAAATCCAGCACATCATGAGAAATGATCCAAGGATCCAGATATGATGTATGAATTAATATATGATTTATAAAACCCTGCAACACTCTTTTGTCTTGAAGATGTAAAGAGTTGAATGTTATTTTAGATGAGCGTATACGGAGGTAAAATGTTCATGGTGGCACAAACTCTCAGAGAAATGTCATTTCCTGACCCTCTCTGCTGTTTGAAACATCTCAGCTGGGTCTATATTTTCTGTCTGCTGTTGTTTTATTTTTCCACAGGACCACCAGGTGAGACGGACGGACGGACGGACAAACTACCACCTTAAACATCCACCAGCTCTCCTCAGCACATGGCGAAAGAGAAACCCCTCTCTCCGTTTGTCAGGCGAGATATAACAAGACTGTCTGAAGCAGAGAGCTCGAGAAGGAGGGCAGAGAGGAGAGAGGAGGACGGAGGAGAGAAATAGAAAGCGATAGAGAGACACAGAGAGAAAGAGACAGAGAGGAGGAGGAGAGAGAGAAAGTGGTGCTAGGTTTTTAAATGGTCCGGAGGGATGCGTGTCGAGGAGGAGGAGGAGGAGGAGAGGAAAGAGGGGAGGCTCCCACAGCGACTGCAAGTTGTTATATTGGGGATCTGTTAGTGGATCAATGAAAAAAGAAAGAAAGAGAAAGAGGGAGGGAGAGAGGCTGTGTGGAAGGATGACAGGCCTCATTACCACCAAACCTCAGACAGTGATGCTTCTGTGTGTGTGTGCGCGTTCATATATGTGTGTGTTTGCAGTGTGTGTGTGTGTGTGTGTGTGTGTGTGTGTGCGCGCACATCTTCACATGTGTACTGTGTGTATCCCCATGCCAGCAGAAGCCTATTTACATGCATGAGTGTGTGTGTGTTTGCAGGATTGTCTTTCCTCTCTCTTGCTGTGTATAATTGTGTGTGTGTGTGTGTGTGTGTGTGTGTGTGTGTGTGTGTGTGTGTGTGTGCACATCTTCACATGTGTACTGTGTGTATCCCCATGCCAGCAGAAGCCTATTTACATGCATGAGTGTGTGTGTGTTTGCAGGATTGTCTTTCCTCTCTCTTGCTGTGTATAATTGTGTGTGTGTGTGTGTGTGTGTGTGTGTGTGTGTGTGTGTGTGCTCCCTGCAGGCCTGTGTAAGAGGAGGATGATGGGACAGAGTTGTTTAAAGGTCAGCAGCAAACACATCATCAGACACAGAGCGAGCTGCCCTGAGAACTAACAGCTAACCTGCTCACAACCACAGACTAACCACAACACAACCAACACACAATCTATCAGTCAGTAATGACGACCGTGAACTCACCAACCGACCCTAAGGTGTGCACATAATGCAGCAGCGCTAACATGCTGGTGTTTAGCAGGTATAATGTTTACCATGTTCACCATCTTGGTTTAGCGTATTAGCATGCTAACATTAGCTGATTCGCAGTGTACAGCCGAGGCTGATGGGAATGTCATTAGCTCTGCAGGTATTTGGTCATAAGCCGAATTACTGAACACATTAAAATGTTGACCTGATGATGGCGCTATAGTCTGAAGATTATTAGATATCATCCTTTGGGACTTTGAGTATATGCAAATTTTCTGACAATCCAATGGCATCAGAGTAAAAAATATTGCAAGATAAGTTTTTAAATAAGAGGAATTTACCTGGGTGTTTTGGTGCAAAACAATAAACAGTACTGAAAGGAAGAACCTAGAATTAATGTCTCGCAGTTGTATGTCTCCGCACACCAGTCATGTTTCTCAGTCATGATGTTGAGTATTGGCAAGAAAAGTGTTTTATGCAGAACGTTATGATGTCGCAGCAAAGTTGACCTTTGACCTTTTGGATATAAAATGTCATCACTTCATCATCTCATCATTTTAGTCTATTCGATATTTGTGTGAAATTTTGTCACACTGACCTTGACCGTCAAGCACGAAACTCTGATCAGTTTATTCTTCAGTCCAAGTGGATGTTTGTGTCAAATTTAAAGAAATTTCCTGAAGGATTTGTTAATATTTCACATTCACAAGAATCAGATTGATGCAAGGTCACATAAACCTTGACCTTTGATCACTGAAATCCAATCAGCTCATTGTTGAGTCCAAATGAACAGTTGCACCAAATTTAAAGTGATTCCCTTATGCTGTTCTTAAGATATTGCGTTTGCGAGAATGGGACAGACAAGGTCACAGTGGCCTTGACCTTTGACTTAAGACCACAAAGGACTAATCACTTCATTGTTGAGTCCAATTGAACTGTGCCAAATTTGAAGAAATTCCCTCAAGGCATTCTTGAGATGTCACGTTTACAAGAATGGGACGGGCAGCCCAAAGACCTAATGCCTCCGGCTACGGCTGTCACTGGTGCAGAAGCATTAAAGTCAAGAATCATGAGTTTCAAAAACAGAAAAAAACTAAAGATCATCTTCTGTTGGGATCACTCCAGCCACAATACAACAATCCATGACTTAATGCAAATGTGGGCCAGGGGTGTAAAGTGGAGGGCCAGTGGCTCCTTCCCCACTTACTCGCCCGCTACTTGTTCGAGCCACAACACATCTACAAACTCCACCTTTTGATCTCAACAACACGCCCTTAAAGTTTTCACTGCATCTTGCACGGTTGTGGTGCTATCACACTCTAAATATCTTTCCACAGACAGACAGACATATAAACACCTGGCAAAATACACTTGGGGCAGTTTACGTGGTTCTTTCCCGCTCCAATAGGTAGCTCCAGGAACACACTTCTCCATGATGGCATACTCACAAAGACGGGCAAGTTGTTGCAGCTGGTAAATATATAAAATATATCTGTTTTTAAAATGAGGAGACGTCCCTCTCCCCAGCAACAATTTTCAACCCCTCCTGAGAGATCCTAGGGCGTTCCCAGGCCAGATGAGACCTATAATCCCTCCAGCGTGTTCTGGGTCTACACCAGGGCCTCCTACTTGTTGGACATGCCTGGGAAACCTCTAACAGGAGGCATCCAGGAGGATCCAGGTCAGATGTCGAACCATCTCAATTGGCCCCTTTCGGCGCAAAGGAGAAAGGGCTCTACTCCGAGCTCTGTCCGGGTTTTCTGAGCTCCTCCCCCTATCTCTAAGGCTGAGCCCAGCCACCCTTCGGAGGAAACTCATCTCGGCCCCTTGAATCCACAATTTCATTCTTTAATCACCACCCAAAGCTCATGACCATAGGTGAGGGTTGGGACATTTCCCCCTACTACGACAGTCCGGTGCAATGCCTGCCTCACTGCAGATGCCGTGCCAAACCGCTGATCCATCTCACACTCTGTTCTACCCTCACTTATGAACAAGACCCTGAAATACTTGAACTCCACCAGATCCACCAGAGAATCATGTCCTTAGACTTGGAGGTGCTGACTCTCGTCTTGACCGCCTCACACTCAGCTGCAAACTGCCCCACTGAATGCTAGAGGTCACGATGTGATAAAGCAAACAGAACCACATCATCTGCAAAGAGTAGAGATGCAAATCTGAGGTCTCCAAATTGGACCCCTTCCTCACCTCGGCTGCGCATCAAGATCCTGTCCATGATTATCACAAGTTAGTGACAAGGGACAACCCTCACAGAGGCCACCACCCACTGGTTTTGAAATGTCCCGGGTATTAAAAGTTTAGATATATATGTTTTCATTTATTAATATAGCTATCTACACCCGCTACATCACAAATCAAGTTCCTCTCACCCTTTAACTGTGACCCAAAAAGTCTTTTCAGGCTTCAAGTCTAAGTTTGACCAAAATGTGGGTGCGGCAGGTCCGGAGTCAGAGGACTGAAGTTGCTGCTCTGAACATGCTGTTAGTGTTCGTATTGTAACAACAGAGCAGAGTCATTTTCACATTTTTTTATCGAGTGGTTTTCTGTCTGTGCCTGGAAGGTTGAAAATCAATCGAAAAACTTTGGAAGGGAAAATGTTCTTCAGTAAAACAATCTGCTGCAGTTTGAACTCGGATCTTTCAGCCTTTAGGAGTCAAAATGTTTCCTTTTCTATAAAAGTGCACCGCAGCTCTGGAACTTTACAAAGTGCAGGAGAAGATTTGTCAGAGCTATTTGTGGAGAGCTATTTCACTGATTTTTTTCAAGTCAAGTCACAATCCCCATGAGTGTTTCAGGTCTGAATGCTGGTCATTAAAAAGCTGATAATACTACTTTTGTGAATTACATAAGTTGTATTAGTTGTTTCATTGCAGAAACCTAATTCATAAATATTCAATGAATATCAAGATGTGAGGCTTTTAGGGGCCTGATGGCCACTGTCCTTTTTATTATTTTTAATTTGCTAAGTAATTTGCCAGGTAAAAAAAATCAATAACAGTTTTTTAAAGAAATTTGCTTAAAATTAATATTTACAATATATTTCAGTTGTTTCTGTTTTTGCCTTTAGGAACATACAGCAAAACATGTTTTCCTTGTTTGTGTCTGTCAGCAGGTGAAGCTACAATTTCCATTCATTTCATCAGTGCTCTGCATTCAGTAATTAAAAGTATGGCTACAACATTTCCATGTGATATTACCATTTTGCTTATCAGAGAACTTCAAACATGTTTTCAGCATGTTTATAAAACTTTTAAATAAAGTCCCCATTTAATGAAATTATATGTTTTGTGTTTTAACCCTGAGTTAAAGCTCCACTGTGCAGGATTCAGAGAAATATATTAGAAAAAAAATGAAATTTAATATAATAAGTGTGTTTTCTTTAGTGTAAAATCACCTGAAAATAAGAATTGCTGTGTTTTTGTGACCTTAGAATGACCAGTTTATGTCTACATCTATCTCTAGGGAGCGCGTCCTGGTCTACAGAGATGCACCACCATGTTTCTACAGTAGCCCAAGCAACATGCCAAACAG
This sequence comes from Epinephelus fuscoguttatus, assembly GCF_011397635.1. Lineage (NCBI taxonomy): Eukaryota > Metazoa > Chordata > Actinopteri > Perciformes > Serranidae > Epinephelus > Epinephelus fuscoguttatus. The sequence goes on from NC_064757.1 coordinate 44,401,649, forward strand.
CGCAGAAGGAACACTGAGTAATGTGAAACTGCTTTACTCAGTGTTAAATCACCTGGTCCAATTATTTTGGAGAGGAGGAGACCTCTGCGGTTAATTTGGCTCCCGGCTAAAACCTCTTGAACAGTGAACACTGAAGTATTTCTAACAGGATAAGTTTCAGCTGGTTAAGAAAAGCTGCAATCCTCACTGCGAGATGCAACTTTATCTCCAGAATGTTGTGTTCACACCTGGCACAATTAAATTGACCTATGGCTAAGCCACGCCCCCTCCACTCACCTGGACAAACTATCAACATTCAGTGCCCGGCGCTATGGCAGGTGTCACAGTACACGGCATTTCACAGGAGGCAACTGATGATTTTTGGAGACATAACGATCAGATGTCATTGAGAAGTAACCAAAAGGGCCTAAACTACGCATTGGAGGGATATATTCATCATTTTATTGTTGAGAAGGTCGATGAAAAGCTTAAATTACAAGCCAAAATTTACAGGTCACAGTGTACGCTTGTGAACCGCATCTGGTTGCCGTCACCATCAAAGACAACAAGTTAAAGTGCCACTGAAGTTAAGGTTTTTGGCTCAGAATATGAGAAAAGGATAACGGCCTTTTTACCATCTTTACCAAGAGTGTCTCTCCGTTAGTTTGGTGCTACAGTATTTACACTGAATCATTCAGCATAACGTTTGCCAACCTTTGTTATCTCTGCCATTACAGATAAGTTAATGAAGCTAAGCTCCAGAAGTTAACGTTAGCTTAACTAGAGCCCTTTGGACAACAGCTAACAATGATGTACCATCACCAAAGTACAAAACTAGAACAAAATAGGCTAATGAACTCCCAGCAAACAAGGTGACATGATGAACAATGCAGCTAGGAGCTAACGTTAGGCTAACTTTAGCTAACGTTAGCTAGAGATGTTAAAGATAACTTTATATTTCTTTGCAGCAAAGTGACAATATGTTGCCTCAAACACAATGTTGACTTACCTTAGAACAGATGTAGACATCATTGTTAATCTTATTCACGTTGAGTTGATGTTGTGGTCTAACGTTACCACACAACTTTATCCAAAGGAGACACTTTTCTCGGTTGAGATGTGGTTTAAAGTGTAAAAATACACCTGGTCGCCCAGCCTCTCAGGATACCTTGTGTCAGAGTTGCATGTACCCCATGCACACCGTTTGACCATTTTTAAACTTCAAATCTCAGAAAAAGCTCATAAAACTGAACAAACTGACTTTCTGTAATGCATTTCAATGGACGTCCAGGCAGAGAATGTCCCAGTGTATGGGAATGGCTATACGCACTGTGATTGGCTCATCACGTTTGAGGGCGGGACTTAGCCATAGGTCAATTACATATACAGTCAGTGTAAAGACATGATTAGACATGAATGCCTGTCGGACAGCACGATGGACACTACACAGAATACGCGTATTAAGCAGCGCAAATAATGACACGATTTCGTGCCATACGCTAACTGCGCAAGAGTTGAAAAATCTAAACTTCAGTGACCAATTTGCACCGCAATAGCCAATCAGTATTAAGATCCTCCAGGAACGTATGACGCAGAGGATGTACCAGCGGATGTTCATTCATCGATTCAGCGAGTTCGTGCTCGTATGAAGCAAGTCATCAGAAAATATTCTAGTGTTCAAACTCCAGTAACGTGATGTGAAATTTCACATCCCATTTGGTGTAAAACACAACATTCCTTTAAATGATCATTTATCTCTTAATATATGCCAAATATATGTAAAAACAAAAATTAAAAACCAGTATCATGCATTAAAATCCATCTTCTCTTCTTCCTGTGAAACAAGGTAAAACTGTTTCAAATGTTTGATGACTCGTCCTGCACTCAGGGACGTTTACAAAAGTTCAGCCAATCGAATGAGACTTTGGGGGACTAGCAGCCACACCAGTCATATAAAAGCGCACTTTACTTGTTGAGGGTTGTAGCGGCTAACAGAGCAGTATAGAGAGATACGAAGAGTTTGGATAGGAAGTGTGTTTGGATATCAGCGGGCAAAACCTTTGTTTTCATTCCCCAAAAAAGGGGCGGAGGTCTAATTCATTCGTCTGTCCCTCGTCCTCCTCCTCCTCCCGTCCTCTAACAGAGATGGAGGTGTATGTGGAGCCAACATCTGCTAAAGCTCTGTATCCCGCTAAACTCCAAGCCTGTAACTTTTTAGTGGTCCAATCAAATGTGAAGGACCTGATTTAAATCCCTCTAGAGATGCTCTAACTTCTGTTTCATGGGGACTTACTGAAGTTGTAAGTCTCCAAACCTGCAGCTCCCTGATTTCTTCCACTTGAGTCAAACAGCAGTAAAGTCACAGAACTACTGGAGTCAGATATTTGGTTTCCACCAGTGATGCTGCTCCCAGTATCTGATTGTACACAACTGGTTGTGGATGTGAAACAGCTCTGAAAGATCCACAGTTTCTCTCCTCACCTCCACCAACACTGTTGACACTCCCATCATATGCAGATCCTCTCTCCTCGCCACCGTCACCATGTTGGCCATATTGACCTGCCGGTTCATCTACAGCGACAATTATCATCTTCTTCTTCTCCTTCTTTTTCCTCCAGTTGCTCGTCCTTCCTCCTCCTTCTCTATGACTGCAATTAGAGAGAGGAATAATCATATTGACAGGGCTGACAGGTCGGGGCAGGAGAGCGGGAACATGAATAGTTCCATGTGTCAAAGGCAGAGCGAGGAGCAGGAGGGGCACTCACATATATCACTGTGTCTTATTATAGCTTTGATATTATGACAATGACACACAGTCAATTCAAATTCAGAATCACTGAGGCCACCAGGTCCAAGAGATGCCTAGGAATTAGTCTGCTGACATTTCTACACAGACATATTGACATCTAACACAGTGGAACAGTACGGACTGAGACTAACAGACTAACACTGTACTGAATTATATATCGACGTACACAGATAAGGACCACGAGACATTACACTCTATTTATATCACGATGATCGACAGGCAGGTGTCTTTTCAAAAACTGACCAAGAAACATGCTCGTTTAAGATCTTATGATGAGAATCAGTTTCATCTCTGTGCATCCAGTAGGCTACAGAGATGAGTCCAGGACATGTTTAAAGTAGCACAAGCACTGGAAGCAGGGGGAAACTGCTAGCCCAACTTAGTCGCCAGAAAAAAACAAGGATGCATTACATTTGAACACAATTTTGTAGCAAATATCCCTGGTGGAAAATCAACGATGGGTTGTTAAAAAATACCAATGTTTGGTGCCTGAAGCCGAGCACACACTGTGTGATTTTGGGCTGGCCCAGATGAAAGATGACCAACGTGAAAGAATCGTGGCGATATCTTTGGTCGTGGCTCTAAAATGGTTGTCCTACGTCACACAGTGAGAGAGGTTCAAGGATTGTCATGGTCTTGCAGTCAAAGACATCCTGGTGTAAAATTATGACAGTGACCATCTCACTGTGTGACTGCTGTTACCACCTACGTCTACAAACCAACCAACAGAAATGCAGCACGAAATGACGCACTGATCAGTGCTAAACCCAAACAAACAGGCGGACAGCAGCTCGCCATGGAGGCAAAACACGCTAAAAGAAATGTGTGGGATTCCAGCAAAGAGGAAAAACTTGTGGAGTTATGGCAGCAGAAGCCTTGCCTGTATGGTGAGTCCTCCAGCTCTGACCATGATTGTTTAAAGGACGCAGCATGGAAGGAGAGAGAGGCAGAGTTACTACCAGGCGAGACACCTAGCAGCTAGAAAGCTTTCTGATGGCCTCAAAGAGTGGTCTGCAGATTGGCAGGCATCTCACCACCATCACATCCACCTCCTGATGACAAAGTCAGCTCATATACTATGTCACTGTAGAAATGTAATGTAGACTACTTGTGGTTTGGAGAAACCCCAAATTCTGGCGACTTGTTTGGATAGCCTAGCATTTTCTGTGATAAAACAAAACAAAAAAAAACTTCCAAGCTGTCATGTTTGTACAATGTATCTTGATATAACAGAAATATAAAATCAAGACACTGTGGGAAATCGCTGCATTAGATTATTACACTACCTTGAGGCCTTCATCAATGAGTGGCAGACAATATATTTTTGTGCCAACACCCAACCACACATTTACCACAGAGCTGTTTTCCTACAAAAACAAATGCACCAAAATTTGGTCATATCCCACGTGATTTAGAAGGCTGTGATTGTGCAACCAATGCACTGACAGTAGAAAAGAATAAAGCGAGAAGCAGTCTTGCAAGGAGGAGGTTTGTTGGATGGGTCACAAAGGCTTTCCCCCTGGGACTTACACCAGGAGGCCGGTGTTCAGAACGGGACTTTGAGTGAACTTTGAGTCATTTTAAGGTACGTCTTTTTCTCTTCCTAAACCTAACCTCCATAACTTTACGTTAAGTGTGTAACTTTACCTAAGATATGTAATGTCATTTGTGGGTCACTAATTTGTAGGATATCCTATGACCCATTGTATGCAACACGTTCTCACTGCAACCTTGTCACAATGACGTTTGGTCGTGGACTTTTAACATCGACATATGACGTCCAAGGTACCCTGGGTGTGTTGGTTGTTGACGTTCTGGGACGCCGTGTCAACTTCAGCCTGTTACATGCATTGTCTGTTTTCAAAATACACTTCTGTTTTCACAGGAAATGTACAGTTTGATACAGTCTCTTTCAAAATAAAAGCACTACGTTGGTACACTCAGAGTTGATGTTTTTTCTCCGTCAACAACAAAAGCATGTGGTTGGGTTTAGGAAAAAAAACAGGGTTTGGCTTTACAATCTTACACGAAGCATACACCTGAATCCTGGGTGAAAGTTGGTGGTTGCTAGCTGCACAGTTAGCATACTTCACATATTTCTTTTCTGCTTTTGCATTTCAAGATTAACGGCTAATATACTAGGTGCATAGTTATGAAAAGCTTTTACTGCTTTTTTGTGAATTAAAAAAAAAAAGCCAACAAATTCCCAGCTGTTTTTTTTATAAGACTTCCTGTTAAAAGCTCATTTTCCAGCTGTGTTTCTTTGTGTATTCATTCATGCATCACAAACTACCTGATTACATTTGGGTTAATTACAGTAAAACTTATTTCTTCTGTGCATTCATTCTCCAGCTCGTCTTTGTCCTATTTATATTCAGTCTTCCACTGAAAGCTTATTTTCTACTCTTTCCTTCTCACATACATTCTTGCATTAAACCCAAATTCCTCTCTCTGTATGCATATCACCAATTGTCCAGTAATTTTTCTCCCATCTGTATGCATTCCTCCATTAAAGCCCTCGTCTTGCCTCCACTCCTTCACATATTAAAAGCCATTTTCCACCTTTGTTTCTGTTTTTAACGACATGCATTCCACCATTAAAAGCTAATTTTCCGACAGCCTCTCTCCCATCTATATGCATTGCTGTGCTGAAGCCTAATTTTTCTACTTTCTCTGCGCCTCCTCTCCTCTCGGGCTCCATCAGTCCGGAGGAGCCTTCCGGGGAAATCGTTAGCGCTCCTTCTCTTTAAATTGGGGAGGTGGACGGCAGGTGAACATCGCATTGATCGCCCTCTCAAGGCCTCTTTCTCTCCCCTCCCCTTCGCATCCCTCACCACCAATTGTCTGGCCTTTACTCCCCCCCACCACCTCCTCCCTCCTCACATCACCGCCAATTGCCGGCCATTTTTCCCCCTCTATCTCTTCCTTCTTCTTTTCTTCGGATGCTAGCGGAGGTCACAAATTTACAAGAGAGAGCGGAGGGGTGGAGGGGGTGTTGCTGTCTATCTGTCTAACAACCACCATCATGGGGCGGAAAACAGAGATATGGAGGGGGGGCAGTGGGAGGGGCTGGGGCAGCAGGGGGTTATGGGACAGAGATGGTGGGTGGCTTGGGAGGGGGGTCGAAGTAAACATAGTGATGATTTCCCCTGAGTTTCGTTCATCCGGACCGATGAGGAGGGAGAGAGACGGAGGGAGGAAAGGGGAGAGAGAGAGCAGCTGCTGTCCTGTCACCGCCGGCAACTGTAACCGCGGTGACACCTCCTCCTCCTCCGCCTCACAAGGAAAGAGAAAAGAGAGAGGGATGCTGCGAGAAAATCGAAATGCTGACACACAGATATACATGCTGCCAACACACACACCAAACACCCTCAGCGGGCCCCTCAGACACCTCTCATCGTCCAATTAGAGTCCTAACTGAGAGGAGAGATTCCTGTCTCACACATTATTTCCTTTAAAGTACTCATTTGTTTTGGTTTTTTCAGATTTTTTTTTTACTTTTCTTGTTTTGCGTTAATGGTTGCGGCTGGGTAAAATGTTCTCTCATTTATCAACTCACTTGTTTATGAGTTTTAAACTGGTCCTTTAAGAAGTAAAAAAGGCAGAGAGTCATGGAGCCACGCTGGCAGCTCTGTATGTAAGTGATGCTCGGTGTAGAGAAAACTGTAGATGCACTTAAGTATCAGACCACTTTATATTTCGACCTGACGATGGAGCTACATGAAAACTCAAAGGATCACCAAAGTTATTAGAGTTCATCTTGAGGAGAACATGAACGTCTGAACCACATTTTATCACAATGCGTTCAATACTTTTTGAGATATTTTACTAAAAAACACAAATGTCAACCCGCTGGTGACGCGAAAGGAGAAGCCAGAGGACCGCCAAAGTCAGGCAAGTTCATCTTCTGGGGAACATGAATGTCTGTACTAAGTTGTATGGCAATCTGTCCAATTGTAGTTGAGATGTTTCAGCCAAGACCAGTGGTGGACAGACTGATCATCAACCTGTTCTCATTCCCAGATCGTCAAATACTTTGACACGCCGGTCTGTGTCTCATTCAGACCCAAAGGCCACCCTTCAGCATGAACTCCAGTTTTGAAGCCTTGATTTTGGCATTTGGGCCGTCACCATCTTGGTTTTTTGGAGCCAGACATATCTGGACAAGAGGGTGGAGCTGATGAAGAGCGAGGGCTGAATCTGACTCATAGACTATGGCGATGCCCTGTGGAGAGCCTGTCACTCAAGCAGGCCTGCCCTTAATTAGGCATAACTTTAAGCCTATATAAAATGTAAACAGGTGAGTCATATAAAAATTAATTCTGTACAGTTGTCATGAATGTTGAAATTAGCTATAAAGACCTGAAACTGTTTTTGCACCAGGCTGTAAACTTGTTTATTTCTGCTGTGAAGTTGGACATTTTAACATGGAGGTCTATCAGAACTGACTCAGTGTTGGCACCAGCCTCAAGTGGCCATGAGAGGAACTGCAGTTTTTGGCACTTCAGCATTGACTTCATTTTTCAGCCCTGGAGGCTGCTGCTTGTATGAGATGGACCAGGCTTTAAGTTAACTCTAATTTAAACCCATAACAATAACAATATTAGACGCTTGGAGCAACTGATGTAGTATAAAGAGCAAGACAGTCTACATAAGGAGGAGTTGGGGTGGATGGATGGGTCAAACAAACACAAGACTTTTCCCCCAGGAGACCTTTGTTCATGTCCTATGTGAAACCAAAAGTCAACGTTGAGTTATGACCAGGTGCGACAGCTTTGCGACAGCTTGACAGTCTTGTTTTCACCTTGTGAGTCTGTGTGTGCCATCGTGGCAAAATGTGGTCCTGGTGACACCAACTGTGGTGGAGCCTACAGAAGCTCTTTTGAGTCTTTCAGCAGTGACAGATAAGGGTGATCTAATGTCAGTTTTATTGTCAAAAGATTAATTTCACATAGAGTTTTTCTAAAACCGTACGTTTCTTGTGGAAAAAAGGCAGCAAGACTCGTACTTTCTGGATGTTTGGCAGCTGAGCAGCTCTGCTCATGCAGGCAGTGTGGCTGCTCTAAGTGCTTAACACAGGAGTACTGTGTGTACTGTACATCTCATCACTGTTAAAGAGATCCTTATGTGTAAAATCAACACGTTCTCATCCAAAGTCATCACATATCACCGCTTTGTCACTGGACTTCATGTCTGCATATTACAAGCTAGGTTTTCTCCTGCGTCTGCTGTTGATGATCCAGGATGCAGCACCCAACGCCGGGATATCAACAATAGCACATGGTTAGGTTTAGCACAGAACATCATGGTTTGGCTTTACATTCACACAGGAAGCGAGCATCGGCCTCTTGAGTGAAAGTCCAGGTTTTGTTGGATCCAATTACATCCCCTCCCACCCACCCAATACGGACTTTCTGGCCTTTTATATTACGTTATTACTGGCAGTGTTTCAAAATGACACTGCCCAGCGGCGTATCATACTGCTGCCACAAGTGCCATCCGGATGACTGGGTGTGTGTCATAACACTGCGAAAAGTTCTGTCTGGCTGCGTTGCAAAATAATGCCGCCCGTTGTTGTACCAAACCACCACAAAAGGTGGCTTTTGGCATCAGTGTCTGTCACCGAAATCACTGACAAAGCTGCGGTATTTAACAACTTCAGAATGACAATGAGCTGGTACAGTGTGCCTTTAATACTTTAAACAGGAGAGTCAGTACTAGTACTATTAGAGAGGGTTAAAGTAATAGTCACTACGATAAAAGTGTAATCAGTTAATGTAGTGGTAGTAATGGCAGTAGTAGTAGAATAAGTAGGAGCAGAAGTACCAGTCATTGCAGTATCGATAGCCACAGTACCAGTAGTAGCAGTACTTTTAGCACTATTTGCTGCAGTAGTATTTGTAGTGAGAATCATTTTTAGTTAACTCTCCATTTTCTCTTTCACTGTGCTCTCTTTATTCTCCCTCTCCTCCTCATCTGTCCTTTTTCTCCCCTCTCTCTCCTCCTCTCCCCCGTTCTCTCTCCTCTCCCTCTGAAACTAATTAGCAGTGAAGGCCGGAGCAGAGGGAGGAGCGAGGGGGGAGACATGAAGAACGAGAGGAGGGCTGAGAAACCAGAGGAGGTGGGAAGGAGAGAAAAGATGGTAAAAGTGGAAAAAAAACGATCCATATTAGATGGTTGCAGCCCTGGTTAACCCTGCGAGCTGCAAACAGCCACTTTCTATTTCGTCTTCACTGCCGTTTTCTTCCTGCTCAAACTGCCGCCGTTTCTGTAGCATTTTAAACTTCTGTCTCTTGTCTGTCTCCAACAGTTGCACTTCTGTTTCTATAAATGTTGCATGTGTTTCGTGAAAATGAAATCTCCAGAGCTCAGATAGCTGCTCAAATCTCATGAATACGTGGACCAAATCTACAACTATGACTCAAAAGCCCAAACTATTTTATTTTGAAAATTAACCGGATGTTTTATTTTGTTTCTGTGCACGACTTCCTGCCCAGCACGATCTGCTCTGTGCTGAATTGCTGCGTTGTGCTCCGGCGTCCGGCAAAAATAGAAGTCCTGCGTATCTGTGGCGGAGGGCTCCGGAGCGCTGCAGCTGTGACGGAGCCAGAACGCAGCACAGCCGCAGCCGGTGGAAACACACACATTGACTAGAATTGAAACATATCGGCTCCGCTGCCGTTCCGCAGCGCAGACGCAACCAACACGCATCTGGTGGAATTTGGGGGTGACACACACTTGACGCATCACACTGCAGCTTGTCAACAGACATCCATGCAAAGTTATTACTACTTTACTGAAAGGTCTGTACTTCCTCAACCTCTGCATTTAGCTTCAAATCATGTATGGAAGCCTCTAGAACAAACGCCCTGGCTTTTTTTATTTCTTTCAACCAATCACAATCGCTCTTGGCGGTGCCACAGCAACGGTGCGCTTAAAAATTGCTACACAACCGGAGGTGGTAGGGCAGGACTTCAGCGGGTGGCTCGTTCCGCCCAGTGAGAGACTGCTCTATGCAGCGAACTTCCGCCCACTCAGACTAGGAAGCCTCTAATTAAACTTTCTCACCTGAAGAGCCGATCTCCAGAGCTGTGACTCACCAGCAAATATCTTTTTTCTCATCGTCTTAATAATGTCAGGATTGTGGGTCGTTAAGCTCGGGATATTTCTTGACTTCAGCAACGAGTCTCTCACCACACATTCTTTGTCACACATGAGACTACAGAGCAGCAGCTACAGACTTCTCTTTGCATCAGTAGTGAGGAGAGGAGTCGAGCTGCCAGAGGAGCAGAGAAAAAGAACTGCTACAGGAGCTGGTGTGTACAAGCAGAGAGTGAGTGGGGGAAACGCACTTAATTCAGGGGGCAGCAAGGCAGGAAATAGGACAGTAGTGTGAAGTACTGCATGGTGGCACCTCAGGAGCGCCAACATGCGTCTAGCCGCCACCCCTGTGGAGTTGTACGTTGAAATTAATGGCCATATTTTTTTTACCTTTTTGGTGTTTGCCGCTGGTGTGTTTCGGCCTTAAGTAGTGAGACCTCCATGACATGAACACCTGGCTGCTCGTGACGCTTGACTGGTCACACTTGTTTGTAGTTTTCTCAGATTATTGTTATCAATGAAAAAATATTCACAAATCTACTTTTTGTTGCCAGGAACTCTTCTTTGATATTGTGGTGCTGATTTGAGCTCCAGATAAATTGATTTTTTGATCTTTTTTTTGAATGAACTCTTCATGTTGTCTCAGCTGTTTGTATCAGAGACGACACGCTTGTTAAAACTGAAACCACCTACGGAGAGAGACGAGGCTTTTTATAACATGATGGAGCTCTCTCTCTCTCCGTCTCTCTGTGTCTCTCTGTCTCTCTGTGGGATGGATAGATTTTTTGTCCTCCTCCATCTCTCTTATTGTTTTCACACACCAGTAGGACGAGATGCTTCACTGAATGGTCTTAACACCCTGCGGACACGTGTGTGAGTGTGTGTGTGTGTGTGTGTGTGTGTGTGATCTTTACTCACAGCAGGAGGTCTGAAGATCAAACACACACACACACACACACACACACTATAATGTACTCTACTTTATCGGCACGTTTATTAAAGAGAAACAGAATATTGTGAACACACACACACACACACTCACACACACACAGTGATAAATGCAGTGCTGGCAGCAGATCAATGCGCCAAACTTTGGTTGAGCAAACAGCGATCCATAAAGAGGACTAACACTCGTTTTCCATCACTCTGTTTTTATATTTTCAGTCGTCAGACTGTCTTTTAATCACTCCATCTCTCTTTTTTCTGATTTGCGTTCCTTTTATATTTTATCATCATGTTTTAACGTTTTAATCTTTTAAAATTCCTGCGTCTTTCTCTCTTTAATCCCGTCTTCTTACTTTTCCTTTTCCTTTCTCGCAACATTTAATCCTGAAATCTACCACTCTCCTCTTTCCTTATTTAACTGATGTACCTACTATTTTTATATTTATAGTTGTCTATCTTTTATATCCATTGTATAATTGTCCTGTGTATTGCACTATGTGTTTGTATCTTGTATGCAGCCCAAGTCTCTCTTATCTCACTCTTTTGGGATGGTTTACGCCTTTCTTTCAATAGTTGTGTCTCCATCCATCTATTTTTCATCGATTGGTTGATTTATAATGAAAACAAAAACCTCAGAAGAAAAGCCAAATATTTCAAAACAAACCTTTAAAATATGGCAAATAATATTTTCTGTTCATCTGGGGTGAAGTTGGTATGTTGATAAGTGCAGTAGCACCAGATGTAATGACTTAATTAAAGTGTACGTGAAGCATGTAACGTATCAGTGAGGAGCTGATATAAAATGTCATCACTTCATCATTTTATCCCGTTAGACATTCGTGTGAAAATGTATCATGATTAGTGATGAATTCCTGAGTTATGGCAATACCACGTTTTGTGCGGTCACTGTGACCTTTGACCAGTGACCATCAAAATCAAAGCAGTTGAATGTTGAGTTCAAGTTTGTGCCAAATTTGAAGAAATTCTCGTGAGACCCTCTTGAGATATTGTTTTCACAAGAATGAGATGGATACAAGGTCATAGTGACCTTGACCTTCGACATATGACAACCAAAATCAAATCAGTTGATCACTGTTTCATTTGTAATTTTTGTTTGTTTTTGGTAAATTGTACATCACTAATAGTTTTATATTACGTCTTATTCTGGAACTCTGGTTCAGTTATGCAGTCTTCACTTTTGTGTTTTTCTTTTTCTGTATGATTGTTGTTATTTGATGGGGAGGTTTCTTCATAAGCCATTTTTGGCTTCTAACCAATGGTTACACAATGGTTTAACTTTAAATTTCTTTTTTTTTGCTGTATTTTCTATACATGTATGTGCAAATAAACTAAACTAAATAATGGATGTTTGTGCCAAATTTGAAGAAATTCTCTCAAGGCACTCTTGAGATGGAATGAGATGGATGTGAGGTCACAGTGACCTATGACCATCAAAATCTAATCAGTTCACTGTTCAGTCCAAGAAAACATTTGTGCCATATTTAGAAAAAAAAAAAATCCCTTAAGGCATTCTTGAGATATCGAGTTCACAAGAGTGAGGCAGATGAGATCACAATGACCTTGATCTATGACCTATGACCACCAAAAATCTAATCATTGTTGAGTCCAAGAGCACGTTTGTGCCAAATTAAAAAAAGATCCCACAGGGTGTTGTTGAGATATCTCGTTCACAAGAACGGGACGGACAACCCCAAAACATAATGCCTCCAAACACAAAAAATACTCCTCTGATTTATTTTTGAAATGCAAATTTTAAAAAGTTGTCTAATTTTTTTTTACTTCTGCAAGTCCCTGATACTTTTCTGTGCTCTTCATCTTTCTCTTTTTCAAAGCTTCCATATCGTCTTCCTTTCTCTCTACATTCCTCCGTCTGTATCGTATACCTTTAAACTGTCCGTCTATTTTCTCTTCTGATGCTCACACGTCTTTTTTTTAAATGGTTTTATTCCTCCATCCGTCCATCTCTTTTGTTCTTCACACCAACCCCCTCCATTCTTCTTCTCTTCCTCTATTTTCTGCTTTGATGACTCTGTCTTCTCTCGGAGGTGAAGCCAGTGTGATGGAGCTTCAAAGAAGAGAGACGTGTTTGTCTTCTCCTCCGTATCCCTCCCTCCTTTCCTCTGTCCATCCCTTATTTTGTCATACAAGAAAAGAGGTCTTTACACCCAAGGTGATGGGCTCCTCTTCTTCCTCCGTCCTCTTTTTCATCTGTCTCACTCACTCACTCTTCCTTCTCATTCTTCTTCACTTTCATTTTGTCATTCATCTCCTTCCTCTTCTCTACTATGTCTTTTTTTCATTTCTTTGCCTTCATTCTTCTCTTTCATCATCCGCCCCTTTTCTTCATCTCTTCCTCCTCTTTGATCTTCCCCTCTTTTCCTCCTACTTCTTCCATCACTCCACTTTTCAAACCTTTTACTATCCCCCCCTCTCTCCACCTTTCTTCCTCTATTCTTTCTCAAGCTTTTCTACAGGACACATCTTTATTCCCTTCTTCCTTCATTCGTTTCCCTCCACTTTGCTTCGTCTCCCTTCATCCTCCTCCTCTTTCATCCTCATTTCCTCTTCTCTTCACTTCTTCACATATTTTCCTCCCCTTCCTTCCTCCTCTTCGTTCCCCTCTGTCTCCTCACCTCCTTATTTCCTCTCAACCTTCCGCTTTCTTTTCTTTTCTTCCTTCTCCCTTCCTCATTTCTCCTCTCCTTCATTTTTCATCCTTCCCTCCTCCTTCCTTTTTCTCTTTTGTCTCCCCTTTCATTCTTTTCTTCACTTTCTCTTCTCCCCCTCTTTATTTTCCTCCTCGTTTCCTCCTGTCTCCTCATTTCCTCCCATCCTTGAATCCTCTATGCCTTCCTCCATTTCCTCTCCTTCTTTCCTCTCTGTCTCCTCATGTCCTAACCTCCTTGTTTTCTTTTTCAGCTTCCCCTCTTTTCCCTGTCTTTCCTTCCTCTCATCGTTTCCTTTTCATTCCTTCACCTCCTTCCACATTTTCACCCTTTCTTTACTTTTTCCTCCTAACGTCCTTTTCCTCCTCTAATTTCCTCCCTGTGTGCACTCCTGCTTTCTTTTCCTCTCCTTTGGTTCCTCTTTCATCTCTACCGCCTCTTCCTCCCCCTCCCTCCTCCTCCTCCTCCTCCTCCCTCCCTCCGTCCGTCAGATATTGTTTAAAAAGCGGAGCTGCAGTTTGATGGTTAAAACGCTGGCAAATCGATACCTTCACACATGACAGAACGCCGGCAGACGACAGGATGGAGGGAGAGCCAGGCAGGGATGAACGGAGGGAGAGGGAGCGAGGGAGGAGGAGGGAAAAAAATAACAAGCTGACAACAAGGAGGCCCTTATTTCCACAAGCTGAGATGGATGGATAGCAGGGGGACGAGTGTGTTTCTATCTTTTTACCTTCCATCCTTTCCTCCCTCTCTTCTCAGTCTATTACTTTTTATTTTTTTTCCAGTTTGTTTCCCTCGTGTCATCTTCTTCCTCTCCGTCTCTCTTTCTGTCGCCTTCTGTCTTTCTGACTTTATCCCTCCATCTGTCTCTTACTGTCTTTTCCTCCTCTTCATCACAGTTGTTTCTGTCCTGATCATTATTTGTACTGCTTAAATTCTTTTGCCGTGTCATGGCGGGTAATCTGTGGACTGATTCCAGTGTTTCTGGACTCATCATGTGTTAAATGGGCGACTCTGAGGTTAGAGAAATAACAGAACACTAAGCACCTAAAATGAACAAACAAATAACAACATAAAGGATGAATTTCTTCACCACATTATTTATTAAATTCTGGTGGTCACTTTAAAAACAAAATGAGACTTCCTTCTGTTCTCTCTCAGTTTTTGGTTTGTATAGTTTTGGCTGCAGAGGATTTTTATATCATAAGACAGCTGTTTATATCATGTGTCAGCAATGCAGACAGTGTGGACACACCTATAATTTATAGCCCCAGTGTGCAGGATTTAGGGCGATATATTGGCAGAAATGAAATATAATGCAACAAGTCTGTTTTCTTTAGTGTTTAATCACCTGAAAATGAGAATCATTGTGTTTTCATTCCCTCAGAATGAGCCGTTTATATCTGAATATGGAGGAGGTCCTTGTTTATGGAGATCACTATGTTGCGCCGCAAACCAAACACTGGCGCTAGATTGGGCCATACGAGTTTTTGTGCCGGACACCCATCTGTGATGAGCAACGTCCGAGAAACACTAATCCCTTCTACGTTGCCTGCTCAGGGTGGAACATTGTGCCGTTATTCCTCACTGTTCTGTAAATCAGAAACAAATTGTGGAACTTGGGGACAGATCGGTGTCATGTTCAAGCCACCACGGGATGTTGTGGCAGTGCTGAAACACTGTCAGGGATGGGCAGTATTTCTATTACTTGTATTTAAAATACGTATTTCAGTTACATTTGAGTATTTTGTAATTTGTATTTGATAAGGCCGATAAAAAGCAAATGTAATTTGTAACAAAATACTTTTCAGTGGAGTAATTTTGTATTTAAAATACTCAAAATACTTTCTCTACGAATCAAAAGACAAAAATAACAGGCTACACATTCTTTTAATATTGGATGTAACGATATTTTTTACTTATTTAAAAAAAAATTTTTTTTATCTATATGTTTTTTAAACTTGGGCCATTCACTGTGCCCTCGTGGTCTGTTTTACTGGACTGTGCATAACATAGGAAACTGTATGTTGTTGTGGTTGATGCTTGGGATGAGTATGCTACAAATGAATTGCCTCAAAGTTGTCTGACTCTAAACCTGAATCAATAAATAATATTTTAGGGTAGCCTACACCAAACTGTGAGAAAACAAGCCCAAATTTGCAAAAGCTGCGACCAAATTTGCTACTATCACGCCATTATTGGATGAATCATAGTTGTTCTTTCTGGCATAGTTACTCGTGGTCTCTAATTGCAGCATGTAAATTTTGAGCATTTTTGGTCAAGGACTTTTTGAGTTATTCACAAAAATGAATTGAATTGGTTGGTATAGCGCCACCTATGGATGAGTCGTGGGCATTCTTTCTGGCATAGTTACTTGTGGTCTCTAGTTACAGTATGCAAATTTTGAGCATTTTTGGTCAAGGAGTTTTTGAGTTATTCACGAAAAGCTTTGTGGACCAACTGACCAACCGACCGACAGAGTGACCTATAGAGCTGTGGAACGCTGCTAAAAAGAAAAAAGAAAAAATGTATTTCTGGCACCAGTATTTTGTATTTTATTTTGATATATTTATTTGAGGGGTATTTTGTATTTTGTATCAAGATACATTTTGATGTATTTTTGCCCATCTCTGAACACTGTCCGTATGAACCAAACAACCGCCAAGACGGGATCAAGGGCAGGATGGGCGTGACATTTTGACGACGTGTTATGCGTAGCAGCAGTTAGTGGCTAACTCACAGAAGAAGAACATCAGCTAAAAATGTCCGCAAATTGGGAAAACAATGAGATCTGGGAGCACCTTACCCTCTGAGCAAAGGATCACAGTGTCCACCATATAACAGGGACAGTGAATAATTGTTATTGCCATGTTCAACCTGGTCTCACCCCAAAAATCATCGAATACCGGCACTTGGGAATCGACTTCCGGCTTCAGACACTGATGACAAAAGCCGTCCTTTTACGTTGGCATGATACACAGCCGGTTGTCGTTATTCTGTCACGGCACCCAGCAGCATCAGGGGTAAACACAGCCAGATGACAGCATAAGTTAAGGGGGCAAAATTCCGAGAAAAAGTTGACACGGCATCCCACAGTGTCATCAACCAACATACCCAGGGTACCTTGCACGTTATATGTCGACCTGGAAAGTCGACAGCCAATGCATTCTCGCTCCGACCACTGTGAGACGCCACTTAATCCCCCTAAATCTGACACACCTTTAAAGGAGTAACTCACAAAATTGTTTTTGCTGTTTTATTCTGGCAACCATTTTTCTTTTACCTTCAAATTTCTTTTTTTCTCTGTCATCACAGCAAAACAGAACTGAAAATTTTCTAGATTATATTGTTTTTTTTCCCCAGGTCATTACATCACTATGAATTTACAGCCCTACCAGTTTGATTAAACCTAGTGTTGATAACTGGGTCTGGCAGATTAAGCCTTGGTTGCTTTCTAACACTGGTGTTTGGGTGAGGACTTCGGCTCCATTTGGGGAATCATGACCAAATCTGGGCCAGTGCTGGCTTAGAAAACCGGCCCTCTCCCGTCAGAAAAGCACACACCTGAACACGTTAAGCTTTTGTTGGAGCCAGATGTCTTACAGCTTTTTACTGAGAGCATTTTAAGATGAGATCCTGAACTCATCTCAGAAGGTCTTGAGTGAAATGTACTCTACCAGCTGTTCATGCATGACACCGAACACAGGTACAATTTTATCAGTTTTCTGCCTGTTTGGAAGGAGACGGAAAAATATTCAAGTGAGGGAGAAAGAGACGAGAAAAAGGAAAGAGAGGGGGGTGTGACGCTGCAGATGAGAATGAGGGAACAAATCGAGAAAGAAGAGAAGTAGCGATAGAGGGAGAGACGGAGAAATGTAAAATAGAAAAAGAGAGAAAGAGCTGATTAACCCTTTCTCCAGCCGTTTGACAAATGAACAAAATCAAGCGGAGCCACACTGCATCTATCACTGCTGATACACACTCACACAGACTCACAGGGGGGCCCAGAAATAACTAGTTTCTGCTAATAAACCCAACTAGCATGCCAGGACACATTACTCTGTCATAGGCCACACACACACACATCCATCTTCTGCAGAGAGAGAAAGAGGGGGGCGCAGGGGTGGGCCATTGAGCTTCACTACAGCGCCAGGAGTGATGGGGACATTTGTTAAGGATGCAGTCCATTCAATAGCAGTCATAGACCACCGCCGTCACTTTAAAGCCTCATCCATCTCCACCGCTCCGCCTTAATTTTTCAAAAAAAAAAAGCCTTTGTGAGGAAATATGACTTCCTGTTTTTATCGTTTCATCATTTGTAAAAAGGCTCTCCAGCAGCCGGCCGACTGGATGTTTCTCCGTATAAATCATAACGGCCACGAGGCGTCGATAACCCGCCGCTGCTGCCGCCGCAGAGTGGATCTGTACGGAGCGAGGAGGCCGATCACAGGTCAGGACTGGATCTGAGGAACAAATCCATCCTGCTTGTTAGCTGAAGGCGACTTCGCTGCTGCTCTGATCCCAAATGTGTGTTCAATGTTCAGACCTGAAACAGTTTATATATCTGAGTCACTGTCAGGCAGAACAAAGTTGTGTGGATAAAAGCGTCAGCTAAAGAAATGTGATGTCACGTATACCATCTACTGTTTCACTGACTACATGCAAATTAAGAACTGATTATGTTATGCACATATGTAAGTCTGGTTAATATTGTAAAAATAATTATCATGTTCACTTCAATTTATCATTATGAAGTAAATGCACAACGAAATGCTTGTAGAGAACAACACATTCTCACTGTGACCTCGTCACATATCCACGTCTGGTCATGGACTTTCCACGTCCACATATGACGTCCAAGGTACCCTGGGTGTGTTGGTTGTTGACGTTCTGGGACGTCGTTTTCAAAATACACTTCTGTTTTCACAGGAAATGTACAGTTTGATACAGTCTCTTTCAAAATAAAAGCACTACGTCGGTACAATACTAGGGATTAACATTTTTTCCCTCAACAATAAAAGCATGTGGTTATGTTTAGACAAACAAGCACATGGTTGAGTTAAGGAAAAAAGAACAGGGTTTGGCTTTACAATATTACAGGAATTTTAACTTAACTTTCATTGCTGTCCCGCCGTGTTTCCCCCTGATGCTGCCCGACGCCATTAAACAATAACGGAAACAAGCCATGTATCATACTGACATCACAGCTTTATCGTCAGTGTCCGATGCCGGAATTCACTGACCAAGATTCGTAGTGAGACAGGTTGCACCTATGAGCAATTTAGAGTCACCAAATAACCTCACCTGCATGTCTTTAGACTGTTGGATTTTGTATACACGGATGAATGTAGTGAAGTTAAAAAGGTGGTTGTATAGAACTACACTATAAAGTAAAATTGGGAAATTTTGTATCCATAAAGCATTTGAAAGAAATAACTTACCAGCAGTCAGTCAGTCCATGAACTAATGGACCAGATTTCCATGCACTCTTCTCTTTTCAGTCACTTTTCCAGGTGTCTGTGGCAGAGGATTGATTGGACCTGCCAGGCTTCAGTTAAAGCATTTGAAAGAAATAACTTAGCAGCAGTCAGTCAGTCCATGAACTAATGGACCAGATTTCCATGCACTCTTCTCTTTTCAGTCACTTTTCCAGGTGTCTGTGGCAGAGGATTGACCCCCTTCCTTTTTGGACCTGCCAGGAACCTTTTCTTCAGTACCACCCTTTAGAGAACAGAGACAAAATATTAACACAGAGGATATCCCATAATTTTATTAGCAGAGTAAAAAAACCAACATTTTGTTTTAAAGCTACAATCCTTGTAGGTTTTTTATTAATGTATTAAGATGGATTTCGGTAAAAGTGGTGTCGTATAACTTGCTGAGTTTCCACATGGACAGCAGAGGAATTACCAATATTGCAGGAGTGATTTGACAAATGCATATTAGTGTTTTTTGGCTGCTGTGAAAACAGGTCAAAATTAAATCCACTTTTACTGACATTTTATTTGTATGTCACCATCTGTAAAGGTTGAAACTAAAAATGTTAAAAGCCACGTTTCAACTCAACAGTTGGAAAGTTTCTTGATACTTCAAAATATGGCTGCAGCTAATGATAAATATTTATTATTAAATAATTGGTCGAAGACATTTTCAATGAATCGATTCATTATTTCTGCTTAAAATGCCAAAAATATTGGAAATAAAAGTTCTCCGTTTAAAATGATTTCAAACAGCAGACTGTTCACATTACTGTTTGTGCTTCTATCTGCAAAAGTAATGCGCTATAATTCATACAGTATATGACCAATGAAGTCATGAGCCAGGAGGCTGTGAACATGTGACCTATACATTGCAGGCTGTCCTCCCTCATATGACTGGAGTGAAAGAGGAGGTCAGGTGACGTAGTCAAAAAGAGCAACAAAGTCTGTCTAGAGGGGAAGTGCACTGGGCTTTAAAGCCAGTTTTCGTAGAGTCAAACAGTGGAAGTGCAGCCCAAAAAGACTTTCTCCAGTGGACTTACATCGGGACAAAGACGTCTATAAACCAATGGATACACTGTTTGAAGTGTCACAACCACCTTAAAATGACTCATTTTACTATCAAGATTTAATCCAATCACTCTGATAACATTTTAAATCTATCGGCAAGACTAAGCTATTTCGTCCCCATTGAATAGCAAAGTGCTAAACTACAGCTTGAGTCTCTAGTGCCACTGTTTATGGACCCAGTGATGCGGAAGCAGCGCCAATGCGAGTGATTTCACACTGCAGAAATAGAGCTTTTTGGCTTCATGTGCCACTGAGCAACTTTCATAGGAATGAACGGGGTCCTGCCACCAACACTGTATCCAGGGAGGTCAGTGAGAGTGGTGGACAGGTCAAACAAACACAGGACTTTCACTCAGGAGGCTGCTGTTTGTGTCCCACATGAAACCAAAAGTCAGTGTTGATGACACCTGTAACATAATATAATGTATAAATGTCTAACCATGATTATTTTCTAAACCGAACCTAATTGGTAGGGGTGCTAATTCAAGATAACATAAGAACGGTATGAATTATCTTTCAAAGAAAACATTTCGTAAGATATCATATGAATTGTTATAAAGACGACAGAAAAGCAGAAATGTTTCACATTTTAGAAGCTACAGAACTACAGAATATTTCCCTTTTGCTTGGTGAACAATTTCAATTGTTTGCATAAATTTTCCACCACATTTAATCCTTTCTTCTGAAAAAAAGAGAAAGCAGTTTTCTGGTTGAGGGATATCACATGACTAAAGTGCATCTTTGGGAGAGAACAGCAGAAACAGACGCTGTGTTCGGCTGCTTGTTGGTGGTCTGACCCTGACAATCACTTATAAATAAAAACCAGTAAAGTCCTGCAGGTTCACTGTGGTTCACAGGGTTTTGTTGGTTTTTCTGTTGGTTTGTGTAACAAGCTCTCAGACACATCCATCACTGCTCACAGTCACAGCGCCACTAACGTTAGCAATCTGCGGCTAACACGCACTCACACCACAAGGTCAATTAGCCTGACCCGGCTAATTACACACACACACACACACACACACACACATACACACACATACAAACACACACACATACACACACATGGGTCCATTTGCTGTGTGTGTTGGCCCAAATGAAGACCAATGGCCGGGCAGCTTTAATCTGCTGCTTCTAATGAGGAAACAGAGGAAATAAAACAAGACTAAATGATGATACAACTCTCCTTCAACCTCTGTGTGTGTGTGTGTGTGTGTGTGTGTGTGTGTGTGTGTGTGTGTGTGTGGTATCCTCACGAAAAACACTCAGCAATGATGCTGACATTCTGTTTTGTGTTACTGACGCTATTGTGAGGAAGATTTTTCTGATACTTCATGTGAATAGAAAAAGGAAAAATCATTCCCCCAGATTATTTGGTCTCTTGAAGTAATATTAACTTGAATAACTTAATTAATTCTGAGGAGTGTAGAAAGAATTTCGAAGTTGAGGCTTCCTTACATTATGGACTTTTATATTTATTAGCTAAAACAGTTATTGATATCATCACGGCTGGATTAACACACATGTGGAGCCCAGGGGCAAATCTAAACTGTATGTCCCTGGTGACTGTTCTCTATGTACTGTGCTGTGCTGCCTTCAAGTACCCACCAAATGCAGCAGGCACAAGATTTAGTAGAACTACAAAAGTTTAAATTTCTTTTTTTTCTCTGAGCACTTTAAGGACACCTTGCCTGCGTTGGCTCAAAAGTTAAAGAGATTTAAAATTCACTTACAAACACAAGCAAGGCGTTCTTAAAGTGCATTAAAAAGAAATAACTTTTAAACTCGTTCTAATACCCAACTCCTCAAATACCATGGCTTTAACAATGGGCCTACATGTTAAAATGCAATGCATTAGATTCCCTCCTGCATGACTTTTGAACATTCAGGGAAGACATGTCAATTTCCTCTTGTCACACACACTGTGTCGTTCAAAAACACTTCTGTTTTCTTAGGAAATGTTCAGTTTCTGCTCATTAAACGCATAATAGTCCTTCAAAATAAACAATGTCAGTAAATCACCTTCTATCTAAGTTTATTTCCACGTGCAACAAGAGCACGTGGTTAGATTTAGACAAAAAAAACCCATCATGGCTCAACATTCACACAGGAAGCAAACAGCAGCCTCCTGTGAGAAAGTCCAGGGATTGTTGGACCCATCTACCTTCCCTCCCTCCCGCCCTTTAAATAAACGTACAACCGGGTAAAACACCTGGTTTTCAGGTATTCTTCCTCAGGTTTAGGCAACAAAAGCATGTGGTTACTTACATAGTTACTCGTCTTCATTCCCTTTGAGACGTGAGGCTTCAGTGAGGCTTCTTTTCCGTTGCGTTCTGTCCTTGGCAGCATGTTGAAGCTCTCCCTATGACAGGTCCATCTTTTCCAGCTCCAGTGTCACAGCTCCGCACCAGGTGGTTTTGGGGCTCCCAGATATTCATTTGCGTGGTGGTGTCAATCCTAAGGTGACTCTTGTGATCTAGCCCTGCTCCATTCTCAGCACACGACCTAGCCATCTCAAACGTACTGGACGCCATGTGCATGGATATTCTCATGGCCTGAATGGTGGATGACATGCAGCACTTGCTGTCCAGAGCCAGTCCAGTGGTTTTCACTTATCCCCAGGGTCATCTCAGTGAGGCCTTGTCCTGTCTTGGTGGTCTCATAAATGGTTCGGACATTTCATGTTCCAAGGCAGATCTTGGATTTTGGGTTTAGTGGAGTCCGATTTTGCACTCCTGATTTCAATTTGGCTTTCATCAGGAGTGGTCATACTGACACCGTTTTGGTGGCTGCTAATCTACTAAATGTCAATAGTTTTGCTGATTGTAGTTTCTTTTAACTTTTATGGGGTGGCATTGTCAGCACCACACCAATCCCTGAAGCCTGGAGGGTCGATGTGCTGACTTTTTTCTGGCTCCTCACCTGAGACCAATCTGGTAAGGTGGAACCTACCAGGGGCCGCAGACCCCCCCAGCATAGCTCTCAGGGTGTTAGAAGCACTCAAGCCTCTTCACCATGACAAGGTAACAGCACAGAGAGAGGAAAGCATATGATAAGGGTTAGCAAACATCATGTCTGGCTTAAAATATGTAGGTTTATTACTACGTTGTTTTGAGGGCCGTCAAGCGACTAAAAACAATGAATCTAATTAATTACATGCTCTGTGATATATTAATCTAAATTAATTGCATACATCAATTTTTGCTCTGAAAATAGTTTTTAAAATTTCAGTTCAAATGAATTTTGGCAGATGTGTTGTAGTAAAGCTGATGGATTTTGAACACAGTTGCCCCCTGTGATCTACCACACAAACTGGTCTGCATTGCATTGCAATCCATTTTGTAAGGGAGTTGGCTGGTTGGTCACAGGTAGACTTATGGCCGGTAGACACTGTGCGATTTTGGGCTGTACCAGACGAAAGATGACCATGGTGGGAGAAACGTGGCGATATCTTTGGTCGTGGCTCTAAAACAGTGGTCTTACGTCGCACTGTGAGACAGGTTCAAGGACGGCCGTTGTCAACGTCTTGTGACCATAGATAGCCTGAGATAAAATTCTGACAGCGTCAGAAATTTAGGATGACTATCTCACAGTGTGACAGCTGCTACCACCTACGTCTACTTATCAACCAATAGAAATGCAGCCCGAAATGACGCAATGGTCACTGCGACACCGTCACTAAACCCAAACAAATGATCGCTTGCCATGGAGGTAAAACGAACAAAAAGAAGTGTGTGGAACTCTCAGAGAGAGGAAAGTTTGGTGGAGCTGTGGCAGCAGAAGCCTTGTTTATCTGATGTTTCCTCCAGCTGCTGTCATGACCGCCAGAAAAAAGACGCTACATGGAAGGAAACTGTGGAGGAACTGCAACTTCCAGGTGAGCAAGCTACCTATGGTGGTGCAGATGGATGATGTACGCTGATGCGGTGCACGGTGATGACGTTGCATATTGACGTACGTCGTAACCTGTGATTCAGTAGTAAACGGCCATTGTACAATCTGCACACATCAAACTTGACGTCGTACCAAAGTTTATTAGATCCACGTCTCACAGTGTGTCATGCAGTGGTCTTATGAGATTGCTAAAATCGCACAGTGTATAGAGGGCATTAGTTTGCATCTGCTGGAGTGTGACTCAACGAGCCTGGCTGCTAGCACTAGCATCAGAGGCTGTACTAGCTTGGACCTCCTGGTTCACTGCTAAATGCTTTACTATGTTGACATCAACATAAAGAAATTACCCAGAATCCACATGGCGATGATGGTTCTTTGATCAACATGAACAAATTATCCAGGGTCAACATGACAGTGTGGTCCTGGTCTAGCTTATATTCTACAGTACTGCTGCTTGACTTGTGTTTTCTAACACTCCTTTGTTTCTGTGAGTTCAGTGTCAGTTTTGTTCTTCTTCTCTGTTGCACTTTGGCCGCAGCAACTGTACAAGGATTTAAGACGAGAGG
Organism: Epinephelus fuscoguttatus; assembly: GCF_011397635.1. Classification (NCBI taxonomy): domain Eukaryota; kingdom Metazoa; phylum Chordata; class Actinopteri; order Perciformes; family Serranidae; genus Epinephelus; species Epinephelus fuscoguttatus. Next base: position 44,426,181 of record NC_064757.1, read on the forward strand.
AATAAAGAGGTGTACAGCATTTTCTATTATGTATTGTTATATCTACAGTACAGGCCAAAAGTTTGGACACACCTTCTCATTCAATGCGTTTTCTTTATTTTCATGACTATTTACATTGTAGATTCTCACTGAAGGCATCAAAACTATGAATGAACACATGTGGAGTTATGTACTTAACAAAAAAAGGTGAAATAACTGAAAACATGTTTTATATTCTAGTTTCTTCAAAATAGCCACCCTTTGCTCTGATTACTGCTTTGCACACTCTTGGCATTCTCTCCATGAGCTTCAAGAGGTAGTCACCTGAAATGGTTTTCCAACAGTCTTGAAGGAGTTCCCAGAGGTGTTTAGCACTTGTTGGCCCCTTTGCCTTCACTCTGCGGTCCAGCTCACCCCAAACCATCTCGATTGGGTTCAGGTCCGGTGACTGTGGAGGCCAGGTCATCTGCCGCAGCACTCCATCACTCTCCTTCTTGGTCAAATAGCCCTTACACAGTCTGGAGGTGTGTTTGGGCCACACCTTTTGATGTTTAAGGTGTGTCCAAACTTTTGGCCTGTACTGTAGATATAACAAAACATAATAGAAAATGCTGTACACCTCTTTATTCCTATCGTCTTAAATCCTTGTACAGTTGCTGCGGCCAAAGTGCAACAGAGAAGAAGAACAAAACTGACACTGAACTCACAGAAACATTGAGCATTGAATGAGAAGGTGTGTCCAAACTTTTGGCCTGTACTGTACATATAATCCCTCCTCAGCTTCCAGTAAAGCTGTTTCAGCCACCTGACATGTTTGTTTCCAACATAAAACAACGAAAGACAAATAATAGAAAAGAAAACAGCAGCAGTACAAAGTACGATCCAGCAGGCCGAGTAAAACCCAAATAATGTAATACATGTTGATCCAAAATATTAACAAGAGAGCATTTTTCAAAGGCGTTAACACTAACACAAACACACACACACACACACACACACACACACACACACACACACACACACAGAGTTTCCAGGAAGTGAAGGGAATCCAGAGAAAGAGGAAAGGAATTATTTTTCTTTATTAAGTGAGCTGCTTTCCTCTGGGACGACAAACACAACACACATTAATCTAACCTGCTACTGCTGCATCTGTGTGTGTGTGTGTGTGTGTGTGTGTGTGTGTGTGTGTGTGTGTGTGTGTGTGTGACGGTGAGTCTCAAGAGTTTCGGCTGCTGTAGAAACAGTGTATTGGCTCTCTGCTCAGCCCAAAGACTAATTACTCAGAGTGACATGGCTATGCACTCTCACTCTCAAACACACACACACACACACACACACCAGCAGCCAGTCAACAGGTGTGTCAGACAGTGAAGTGTGGAAACATTACAGCAAAGAAAAGTAGGCAGGAATTAATTAGAGCGAGCTGTGTGTGTGTGTGTGTGTGTGTGTGTGTGTGTGTGTGTGTGTGTGTGTGTGTGTGTGTTGAGCACACATGGCACGTAATTCTTAGCGTGCTTCAGTGCACAACGACTGTCAGCACATCACAAACAATATTTAAATAACATTTATCCCACTTAAAGTCCCTTTGGAGCCAAAATGGAGGCTGCAGATATATTTCATCTCAGATGGTGGAGGAACGTTCAGCACCCGCTGCTCTTTACATTCACATCTGCTGAAATTGGCGCACCTCAGCAGCCAAATGGTTACAATGCACGCCACATAACCCCAACACCTCCAGCTATTTGATTCGAGATGAGGAGCAATATTCACCTGTGTACTATCTCCTGTCATTACATTACATCACTATCTTTACATTGTTCTGCATCATGTGCAACATTACTTTTCAATACCATGATCATTTGTCAATGTAGAGCAATATCATTATTTCAAAATCACGTGCAATACTGCCTCTCACTGTCATATCATATACAATATAATTCTGCTTATCAGGCGCAGTCTGTTTTTTCCACTAATTTACTTCATTTTTAGGAACTCTTGTTCTTATTGTACTCATATTGTTGCTCTATTAGGCACTTGTTTTTTTGCTTTTGCTCCTTTAAGACACTTCTTATCTCATATATTTGAATATTTTGCCAGATATTTAATACTGTATTGTTTTTAAATCTGGGCCCATTAAGTGACCCTGCCTCAGGGAACCCACTGGTTGCTCTGGTTTAAATTGTTGTTATTGTAATCTGAAGCATTTTCTGGCACAACAATTTCCTTTGGGATGAATTACGTCCTACTGAATGAAACTGAATTGCACATTTTTCTATTCTATATTTATGCTCTTGTCTTTTTCATTACTTGCTTTTTATCTTTTCTTACTTTATGTTTATTGTTCTGCACCAAAACACTAAAGAAAATTCCTTTAATGTAAAAATTTACTCGACAATAAACCTGAATCTGATTTATGACTCAAACTTTCATTTGAACGTGGGAAAAAAAATAGACTTTCAAAATGTAATCACTGTGATGTTCAAGTTCAAACTGTACAGACTATATGTTTAAGTAGTTTGCTTCATTGTCCAGTGGGAGGCGCCCTGAACGTCAATTTTCAGCTTCAGTAAATCAAGTAGATTAACAAAACTTGAGAACAGTGGTGGGCAAAGTCACGCACTGGAGGTCAGAAAGACAAAGTTTTTATGTGTTGTTACAAACTATCCTCATACGACAGTTTGTATGATATCCATCAAATTAGCGACCAACAAATGAAGTTACATCCTCGACGTAAAGTTATGTAATTAACATAAGTAGTCCATACCCATCGGTAGCTTTGGTATGGTATGTACAGCATACCATACCATGACTTAGTCATACCAAACATTAGAAACAACACCAACATTGGTCCACAGGGGGAGCCACAGCGATCGGTCACATTTTAGCCATTTTGAAGCATTTTTCTGTTGTTATAGCGCCACCCAGTTGCCAATTAGAGTTAAATTTCTCCAGTCACCTTGAGGCGTCCTGTTCTACATATCTACCAAGTTTAGTAAAAATCCATATGGCGGTTGGGCCTAGATAAGAAATGAGCTCTCTAGCGCCCCCATTTTGTTTGATGGGCTCAATAATGGAGGGGTCCCCTCAGATTATGTGTGGTCATATGCCTACAAAGTTGCGTGGTGATGGGTGAAACCCTTGAGATGTTCTACACCTTTATGTGATGAGCCACGCCCTCCGCAATATTCACTGCCTTATAGAAGCTCAGTTTTAGGAAGTTTTCCAACTTTTGCCAAGAGGGAACTTTAGATATTGCTCCCTAGATTATGTTCACCCAGTTTCATGCAGATCGCTCAAACTTCCTAGGAAGAGATCCATTTGAAGTGTTTTTCAAAAAATTCAAAATGGCGGAAAATCTATATAAGCGGAAGTTATGGGTTCTTGAGGCAAATGTGTTCCTCATGAGGAGAGGCATCTCTGTGCAAAGTTTCATGTCAAGTTTGACATTTCAATGGGTTGCTATAGCGCCCCCCTTTGGCCAATTGATGTAATATTGCTTCATTGGCATCCTCCCATGACCCTCTACCACTGTGCCAAATTTCACATGGATTGACCAAGTCAGTGAGGAGAAAAACATGGAACACACACACACACAGAGTTTTCATCATCATATAGTAAGATGTCAGGGTTAGGAAAATAAACATGGTGAGGACGTACCTTAAATTAACTTAAAGTTCATATGTTTCTGAACACACGACTCCTGGACAAAGTCCTGTGTCTTGTGACCCATCCTGCCTCCTAACTGGACCACTTTCTTCTTCACTCCTGTCAGTGCACGAGTCACGTGATCGCAGCCTTACAAATTCTGTGGGTTATGTATGAATTACTGATTCATCATTACATGGAATCTGTACAAGATCTGGTGCATTACGTTTAAAAAGAAAAGTAGTGTATGAGAACATCCTGGGTGATAGGTTACTCTTTAACGTCACATCATCTCCACCTTTGTCATTCACTGCATAAAGAAAACATAAAAGTAGATAGTAAAAGTGAGTAAAAATCTAAGTGTTATTGTTGTTATAATTATTATACATTGTTTTTATTGTAAGCCACCATTTCACTTCTCTTCTGATCCTCACATTTGGCTCGTTCTGTCTTTTCTTGTCCTTGCTTTATTGACACTATTTTATAGTTTTGGTGCACAGAACAGGAGGACCAGGGTCCCCGCTGTGGAAGCTAAAGGGATCTAAATAAAGAATAAAGAATAAGGAATAAAGGTCATTTCTAGTGTTTCAACAAAGTTTCACAATCAGCCTCCAGAAACACTCACTGCTGTAACTTTATTTAGGAAGCTGCTTTACAAATGAAGTCATCAGTGTGTTTTATTCATACTCTTATTATCGTGTGTGAGTGCGTCATTGTGTCTTTTCTGAGGTGTGTTTAATTGTGTGCATTTTTGTGTGCGAGTGTGTGTTGAACAAAGAGCTGCTGGCTTCAGTGACCCTGAATATCAATACAGGCCGAACATGTGGTTACTGCTGCCGATCAATACACACACACACACACACGCACGCACACACACACTTTCTCTTTCTTTTACATCTGTTCTGATATTTCTGAGTTCACTCTTTCTGTCCTTCACTTTAATCATCCATCTAGCTTCCCTTTTTATTTCTCTCTCTCTTTGTTTCTACCCCCTCCTTTCAATTGCATATCTACCTTTTAATATTACTTTTATTTTTTGTTCTATTTTGTATAGATTAGTTCTTATCTCTGTTTTAAAGATGTGCAGGATTGTCAGCTGCTGTTTGTAACCAAGTTCGCCAGTGAAAGCGAAAGTAAAAGCCAACCCCAGATTCCATCTTGTTTGGATTTTCTCCTCACAGTATTTGTGTTGTTTTGGCGCTGGCACCTAGACGCTAACCTGAGTGCTGTGGCTGTACATGCCCATAAATGTCCTGATAATTCAGGCAAAGGAGAGAGATTCTGCAGATAAATACACGATTGAGAGGGATTACCTCTGTGTACGTCCATCCATCCATAAATCCTGCATAGTTCATCTTTCACTGATGCACTATCATGTTTGTGTCTTATATTCTCACTTGAACTACTTTGATTTTAGCAGCACACACTCGTATGAGCATTGCTGGAGGCCTGAGAGCTAAGAAACTTCTCTGTAACTGAGGTGCATACGACAGATAAGGAACTTTGAACTTAAAGTTTTACTCTCGGCTCTTAAAGAGGAGATGAAACATTGAATAATGTGACTGTGGTTTGTTTGAATTTTACCTTAGGCAAGATATGACACTGCAATCAACCCTGATACCCACCTGGATCTGCTAGAAAACTCTACTATATTTCACATATTTCACTCCAGCAGGGTGCAGGACCCGTGTACTTCGCCGCCATTTGGTTTTCATTTCGAAATAACAAATTGAAACATGGAAAACAAACCATTATCCGTTTTTTGTTTTGAAATGACCAAACGAAAAAGGAAAAAAATGATCTGTCTCCTGTTTTTTATTTGATAATAAAGAAAAGAATAACGGAAAATGAATTGTTATCCGTTATCTGATTTAATTTGGGGATTTAAAAAACCCTGTGGGCTGTGACGCTTCTAAGGAAGACTGGAGTCTCAGTCGAAACTGTCAAGCAGGTAAAACACATCTCCTTACATCTTGTCTGTCTGAATACAAGAAAACCTTAAAATATTCTAAATAAGAAGACAGTATGAACCTTATCAATCTATTGCTGAAAGATAGCTGGATGAATTAGCAGAACTGAATACAGCATTAGTGGCAGGGCCCCGTTTGATCCAATGAAAGTTGCTCAGTGGTGCATGATGCCAAAATGGATTAACTATCTCGTATAAAATTACCCGGATGATCTGGGGATTGTTCGGCACTAGCTCCGCACTGTGCAGCCCATAGAGAGCGTGCACGAGAGACTTACAGCAGCGGAGTGTGACCAAGTGTGGTCGCACATCTAACTTCATTAATTTGAATGGGGATAAAATTATTTAATCTCGCGGCTCCTCTAGACATAAGAAATGTTATCAGACCAACTGGATCAAATTCTGATAGTGAAACGAGCCACTTCGTGGGGCGCGTGCAGCCCAAAGAAATGCATCCACTGATTCACAGATGTCTTTCCCAATGTAAGTCTATGGAGAAATGTCTTTTGGGGCAGCAAGGCATCCTGTGACGGACTCCAGATATTGTAGTACCACTGTTTGGCCACTACGAAAATTAGCTTCAAAGCCTGATGCACTTCCTGGGGGCCTGGCTGCCCCCTGCTGGTGAAAATGTGAAATACAATGTAGTTTTCCAGCAAATCTATGTGGATATCAAAGTTGACAAACAACAGTCATATTGTTCAGTGTTTCATCTCCACTTTGAAGACTTACATACATCTACTTTATGTGTACACGTGTGTGTGTGTGTGTGTGTGTGTGTGTGTCCTCTATCTAAAGGCCCTGCTCTCCAAATGTAGAGTAAAAGAGAAAAAAGTGGAAAGAACGAATAATACTTTTAAAAGTAGGAACAGGGAACAAAAGATGAGTAGACAGAGGAAGGGAAAGTAAAAAGAGAGAAAGGTGAAATGAACAGAGGGAGGAACAGAACAAGAAAAGAGAAGAAGAAGAATAAAATGAACTGGAGCAGATTAAGTGGAGGGAACAACACACACACACACACACACACACACACACACACACAGGCCAGCCGAAACCGGGTGAAACTGTGATGGATTTCAGTTATTAGCCAATCAGAAAGATGGATGGTGCAGCGCTCCGTCCAATCAACATCATCATCTAGATCCAGTTAGCAGATAGCGCCTCGCCGCTAATCAACTTATTAAAGTTCCTGATAATATCGCAGCAGAATAATCTCACACACACACACACACACACACACACACACACACACACACACTGAGTGAGGAGTCGGGAGTCGATAAAATCACTTGAGGCGAGGCCAAGCGCAGAGGTAAGTAGTGACGCTGGAGGTCATTAATATTATTTAACACCTGCAGGCACAAACACTAATGAAGAAGAAAAACTGGACCGCCCGCTTCCTGCTGCCTCGTCCTCCAGCTGGAGAAAGTGTGTGTGTTTCAGATTTTTATTTTACACACCTCAGGTTGTGTTTGTGTGTGAGTGTGTTGTGGGTTTGTTCACAGTTTGGATATTTTACAGCTGAAGGTACGAAGGGTCATTAGGAGCTGCGTCACTGGAGGATCCTCGGGTGTTGGTTTTGTTTCAGTTTCTGTCTGTCAGTGAAAAATATCTTCAACCTGACGACCAGAGCGCGATCAGAGTCTTGGAGAGAGCGCTGCGATAGCTCTAAGGAATAGTTTGAAGGTGATTTGGTTTCTTCCGTAGATCAGTGTGACCAGTCCAGAGCATTATATAATTAGAATTATCTGAACACTTAAGTTAAATGTCCATATTGTGAAAAATAACAAACAGAATACCTCAAATAGGTGAAATAACAAGACTCTTTATTTATGTTTTTGTCAAAAATTAGCACATTTACATTTAACGCACAGTACACAACACTAACTTCTACCCACGAATCCTTGTGCAATAATGTGAGCTAGCTAACGCTAAATCACTGAATGGCAAACAGCTGCGTAACACTCCGACGTCGAAGAAATGAAGGCGTGAAATAAAACAAGGAAGTAACTCACGATACAAAACGAGATTTCAAAATAAGAGTCCCTGAACTATAATGTCTATAACTGACCAAGTTCTGGTAATGGATTACTTCGGAGTGAGGCCACGTTGAACAAAAGTATCCCACAGATTTTGACCTGATGATGGTGTGAGAGGAAAAATGGACCAACAGACTGATGGAGCAGCCCTACAACAGCTAGCATGACTAATAAGTGCTGTAAAGCGCTGGACTTCTTTACTACTCTTTTCAATGGAGTTGGAATTTTTGGAGAATTTTTGAGAATGTATTTGTTTCATTGACAGGTTTTGATGCAACATGGTTTGAAAATTTCAACCATACTGGTTTTACTGGAGGATATTTGTAGCATTGTATTTAAGAGTATTCTAAACAATGGAGATCGTCACGTGTTTCCTGCATGGAGAGCGTTTTATCAGCACCAATCAATGTATTTGTTTTGCACAGGTTTCGGTGGATGTTTGTCTTGTATGTGTTTCATGTGAGCGTGTTTTATGCTCCATGTCAGCAGTGGTTTCAATATAGAATGTTTGAGTCCAGTATTAGCTTCAATGGCTAATTTCTTTACTAGTGATTTCCGTGGAAATATATCCGTCTAACAGATGATTTTATCTTTGCCTGACACACTGGTTGTGTTCAATAGACAGATGAAGTGATCTGTAATCAGATTTAAAAACATATTAATGCCAGTGATGTGTTAAAACTTAAATAATACTTTTGTAATTCATATTTGTTATAATGGGAAGTTTATATATGGTAGTCGCCAAATTTCGAAATGTACCATCTTTATTTCAATGCAGAGTTTCAGTGACACAAAGTCAAGAAATGAGAACAACATGTTTATATAATGTTGAGGAAAGTAAAGTTTTAGTGTTCTGGGCTTTAAATGAATAATCGTTTGGAGCAGTTTAATCATTAACCACGTGAAAAAACACAGAGTGTACCTTATATGTGTAGTTGATTTACCAAGGGGTCAGAGGTCAGAGGTCGGCCCGAAGCCTCGTTTCATTCGACAGGGATGGATAGAAGAGACGCTGCAGCGATCGAACCTGCGACCTTCCAGCTATGGAACCACCTGAAGCACAGACACAAGCTCTCATGTTCTTAAAAATACACTGTTTTAAACTTGAAGTGAAAAATGAGAGTCCACCCTCTCACTGTCAACGCTGTGTAATCTGAACAGATCAGCTGCAGCTGAAGGTAAACAGGAAAAAGGAAAAAACAGCTTTTCTGCTCATTAAAGCAACTCCTAATCGAGTATCAATTCCAGTTCAATGTTGTTCCTGTCTGCTGATTCTTCTGCTGGACATCCCAGCTGCAGGACGGGACGTTTGATCCACCTAAGTGTTTTTCAAAGTCTGGATCGAAGGGAGGGAGGAGGAGGCCTGGAGGTGTTTCGTACTCTGGAAGATTCATCTGAGAGCATGACGGAAACATATATCAATTAGATTTGATTAGAAAGAGACAAAAATAAAAAGTGCATGTTAACAAAATGAAATGCACAGACATGTCAGAGATTCTGTGCAGAATTCAGAAAAACTGCATAAAATGTGGTGCATTTCTAAACAGGAGCACCAACAGAATAGGCTGTTAATATTCATCAACACACACATCAGCACACACACAGCATGTGGGCCAGCCTGTGATGGAGGTTGTCGGGGTTTGATGCAGGTCGGTGTGGAGGATAAAAGGTTAGGAGTGACGGCTGTGTCGCTGCTCAGCAGGCTGACACTGACAGCCATCACACTGGGAAAATGACTGTCACATTACTGTCACACACCTCAACCTCTGTGTGGTGTGTGTATGTGTGTGTGTGTGTGTGTGTGTCAGCAGGCAGTGATGTGGGGTGGGGGTCAGGGTCCTAGTGTGACCCCAGCGCTGGATCGATAGCCGGGCCATCAGAGCTGACAGATGGCAAACCTGAGTCTGACTCCAACAGAGAATTTCTACCACATCCCGCCAACTGACAGACAGCGAACGCACCACGACGGCAGTGAAAAAGTATCAGCTTTCTATCAAGAAAAATTACAGGTGATCACTGGGTTAGCGCAACATCCTGCAGCAATGCATGGGACTGTTTTTTTTAAACAATGAAGTTAATATTAGCTGTGGAAAACATGATAAGCAACCTGATCATAGTTTATAGTTTTCCTAGGTATGACTGTATCAATGAAGAACATAACATTAAATTAGGTGTACGTACCTGATTTGTTTGTTTAGTTTTTCTTGAAAAACTGCTGACTTCATTAATAAGAGCAGGCACAGGTCATTTCCTTCTCATCGGAACGCACACGCCACCATTTGTGTGAAAAAGTGCCTTTGCAAAATTGGAAAAAATAAGTGTCATGATCTGTTTTGCATTGATTGTACTGTACTGACTAATGAATGATTCTGAAAAATAAATAAGAATAATTGGAATTATAAAAAAAAGAATGAAACACACACAAACACACAAAACTAGTGTCACCATGTCTAAAAGCTCCTGCATTGTATTTTGCACATTAAACAATTAAAAACAGGAACCAAGTTTAGAATTTTCTCTGCCTCCCCAACAACCAGATTGCCAGAAAATATGTTGCCATTGTTTGTTTCTCTAAACCATGCATACAATACATTTGCATGTTATTATGCAACAGATATGCTGAACTTTACATTTCAACAATGCTGTGGTTCACATGTGGTTAGGTTTAGATACAAAAACCACTTAACCACTGCTTAAATTTCACAGTTTGAAGGACAGAATCTTGTTGGAAAAGCAGCCATGTGTCAGTTAAAAAAATGCTTTTTCTTTTACACTATCCACGCTGGAAAAACACAGCCAGGTCGCTTTGGAGGCTAAAAAAATGCTAGAAAAGCAGTAATATCTCAGAATAAAACTACCACTTTTCATGAGAATATCACTGCTGGAAAAGCAGTGAGGGGTCGCTGCTGTCATGAGTGTTTGGTGGCTAAAAAGCAGCTCAAAAAGGAGCAATATCTCAGTAAAAAAAATGTTTTCATGGCACTATCCTCGCTGGAAAAGCAGTGATGGGCCACTACAAAACACCAATTTTGGTGAATAAAAAGCCACTAGAAAAGCAGCAATATCTCAGTGGAGAACAACCACTTTTTATGACACTATCCCCACTGGAAAAAACAGTGACGCGTCGCTACAAAACACCAACATTTGGTGAATAAAAAGTGGCTAGAAAAGAAGCAATATCTAGCAGTGATGGGTCACTACAATGATTTCTAAAATTCCGCTAGAAAAGCAGCAATATCTCAGAATAAAACAACCACTTCTTGTGACACTATACCCGCAGGAAAAACAGTGACAGGTCACGACAAAACACCCATGTCTAATGGCTAAAATGCCGCTAGAAAAGCAGCAATATCTAAGTACAAAACAACCACTTTATGTGACACTTTCCCTGTTAGTAAATCAGTGACAAATTGCTATAAATCACCCATGTTTGGTGGCTAAATATTGCTAGAAAAGCAGCAATATCTCAGGGGAAAAAAGACTTTTTGTAGCTACCTGTCACTGCTAAATAAGCAGTGACAGGTAGCTACAAAACACCCTCATTTGGTGACTAAAAAGCAGCTTTTTGTGACACTATCCCCGCTAGAAAAGCAGTGATGGGTTGCTACAAAACACCCATGTTTGATGGCTGAAACGCAGCTAGAAAAGCAGCAATATCTAAGTATAAAACAGCCACTTTTTTTGACACTTTCCCTGCTAGAAAATCAGTGATGAATTGCTATAAAAACACCCATGTTTGGTGGCTAAATATTGCTAGAAAAGCAACAGTATCTCAGGGAAAAAAAATAACTTTTTTGTGGCACCATCACCACTGAAAAAGCAGTGACAGGTAGCTACAAAACACCTCATTTGGTGACTAAAAAGCGGTTAGAAAAGCAGCAATGTCTTAGCAAAAAACAACCACTTTTCGTGACACTATCCCCGCTAGAAAAGCAGTGATGGGTCGCTACAAAACACCCATGTTTGATGGCTGAAATGCAGCTAGAAAAGCATCAGTGCTTATGGTTGGGGAAAGATGATCTTTTGGCTTGAAATACCCAGTTTGGGGGGCACAATCATCGGGGTAAAAAACAACCATTTTTGTGTCATTACCATTCAGGAAAAGCATCTAGGAAACCCAGTTATGAGTTGCTAAAAAACACCCACATCTGGGGGCTAAAAAGCTGCAAGAAAAACAGCGGTTACTTGATAAATCACCACTGGTTTAGTTGTTTGATGGTCTTAAAGAGACCCACCATCCCCCATTCCCTCCATCTCCCAATGACAATGTCAGCTCATTTATTACATTACTTAAGAAATGCTGATGTGATACGTATGAAACCTACAAATGTAACTTATCCATGATTTGCAGAAACGCACAATGCCAGCTTTTTCTTCTTTGTCGGCAGGAAGTGGCACTAAGACTCTTTCCACTGTGGAAAACATGATCACATGATGCAACAGCAAAATACCTGAATGTTCCTCCCTCTTCTGTGGTATCATGACTCTTCCAGAGCTAAGAGGTTAAGCTAGCTGATCTGATGCTAAGCTATCAGCTGTCAGTCATTCGTCCTGTCCGAGTGTGTATCAGGTTCTCAGTCTGGGCCTGAAGCTGCTTCTAAAGACGACTGAAGACAAACACGAGCAAAAGCAACCCTTCACACTGAGATATACAGCCCCTGACCAACACACACACATACACACACGCACACACATACACACACACACACACACACAGAGGATGGAGTGTGCTGTGGTTGATATGTGAGGCTCATTAACACCATTGTCTCTACAAGGAACTGTGGGCACAACAACAACAACAGCAATAACGACAGCTACATCCATCCTGTCGGAGGATTTACACGCTCTCTGCTGGGACCTCCGCCTTATTTTTAACTTTTGGCCAGCTGCACAGTCTGCCAGCATTTTAGCCTCCTTAACAAATCCTACTTTTTGTTGTTGTCGTTATCTGTTGTGAACTGCTTCCTGTCAGCAGCGTTCATTTGTCGACATCATCCCCACACAGAAGCACGCTGCAAAAGTCTGAGATGTCATTTTGACTCCATCATATCAACCTGACCTTTATGTGTGAGACTTTATCGAGTAACACAGAATGTATGTGTGTATCGGTGTATAGAGAACAGCATAAAATGACTGACAGAAGACTGACATTAACTCTCTTGTATTTCCTGTTAAGTTTGAGGCTCTGGAAGACGTGGACGTGGATGTTTTCACCATCATGTATAAAAGTAATAACAACACTGTGCTCATGATATCCGGGATCTTAAAGCACAGTGACATCACTTGAGAGAAGTCTACAGGTATATGAGGTCAAAGCAGGAAGTAGGCCAGTAACCCATGATGGAGTTCCTGCCTCACCTGTTGGTTTGTTTACAACCTCTAACGTCTGATTATGTGACTGCTTTGTACTTTAAATTATTGATGTACACTGATCAGCCAAAACATTAAAACCACCGACAGGTGAAGTCAATAACATTGATCATTTTGTTACAGTGCAGTGTTAGTCTGAGGAACCTTGGGTCCTACCACTTGACACGCTCCACCCTCTCAAACACCAGTACAGACCAATACACCCCAGTGGCAGTGTGCCCCCAGGCAGGACAAAGCACCACGCTGCATCACAAAAACTGCTCAGGAATGACACGGGGGACGTGACTGTGACTGAAGAGCTCAAGGCGTCAACCTGGCCTCCAAATTCCCCAGATCCCTACTCAGTCAACATCCACTGGGCATGCCAGTACCTTACCTCACAAGCCACAGGACTCAAAGGAGCCATCAACAACACGTTGGTGCCAGACAACACAGGACACCCACAGAGGTCCCGTCTACATGCCTCAACAGGGCAGAGGCCCCACCGTAGATCGGACTTGGCTCTGACCTGTCGAGGCCCAGACAAAGGACCTCTGGGGTACCAGTTTGTCCCAGAGATGCTTGATCAGATTGGGATCTGGGGAGTCTGAATGCTAGGTCAATGCCTTGAGCTCTTTGTCACGTTCCTCAAGCCATTCCTGAGCAGTTTTTGTGGTGTGGCATGGTGCACTGTCCTGCGCCATGGAGGGGGGGTACTCTTGCAGTCAGTGGGGGTACTCGGTCTATAACAATGTTTAGATAAGTGGAGTGTGTAAAGGGGCATCTACATGAATGTGAGGACCAAAGGTGACCCAGCAGAACATTGCGTTGTAATGAAATGATCAATGTTTCTCACTTCACCTGTGAGTGTTTTGGCTCATCGGTGCATTAGTTCATTATTATTCATATCACTAATATTATGCTTTATTCTGTGAACGTCTGCACATCCTCTGGCCAATAGTTTGCACATTTCTGGACAAACAGTTCAGCTATTTCACTTTAAACATTTACAGTTTGTATTTTTTCCTATTGAATATTATGTCCTTTGACTTTTGCACTGTTTTTCCTGTTATGATGTATGAGAGTGACTTTGACACACTGTGTTCCATTTCTACCAACAGTCAAAGTTGGTTTCATTTATCCATGAACATGAGCATTTCCAAACCTTAACCAAGTAGCTTTTGTCCCTAAACCTGACCAAACCTCCACCACAGAGGTGAAAGATCAGACAACTGTCACATTAATCGTTTTCGCAAAGCTGGTTTGTGACGAACGAAGGTGGTGTCAAATCAAAACTGCCTCATATGCAGCTGGATTAGTATGCACGTTAGGAATGTGCTAATGTATTTTTTGTCCCCGATCCAAGTCCTTTGATATTCTGCAAATATCAGTAGGTGATATGAGGGTGGAAGAGGGGGGACATGCTATCCACCTTGTTAGCAGAACAACCGAAATCAAATCATCTCCTGCAGTGCTACTCAGCCAATCACGTGTGTACATTACGTTAAGCATTGCAACTCGAGTGAGTGAGATGAAGATGGGAGAGACAAAACTGATTGAGCCTGATTGGATGCTGACATTCCACTATATGAATAAATATCTGACACAAGGACATAACAGCTGTAGCATGCTTCATCTGACACACCTTATTTTTCTCAAGCTACTTTATCCAAATTTTGAAGATCTAGACAATTCATGAGCTCAGTTATTTAATGTGCATGAAAATGTAGGTAGAATTTCTCTCCTGATCACTGGTGATCACACAGTGGTGTTACAGAGTGGAGCCTCTTCCCTCACAGATGATCTTTGGTCAAGTTCAGACACACAAACGTGACAACAGACAGATCTCATGTTGTTGCGTCAGTTACTAACAGAATCAACATTAATTAGTGATCAGCTGATGAGACCTGCTGTCGGAGATGACGTCATTTTAAAAGGTGAAAGTGACGTCAGCAACAGCTAAAAATGAGAAGCTTCTACCTGAACGTTTAATACACTTGCTAAACCGTGGCTGTCCCACGCTCAATACTGTCCCTGAATGCATCCTGCTCTGCTGCTCACTGTACACTTCCTGTACAGGAAATGACACCTTTCATTATCAAATAATGTTAATTAGTAAAATCACTGACTTTAGAACAAACTCCATGAACCAGGCGCTGAGTTACAGCAGAGACGGTGATGATAATCCAATACATCGACCCTCTGGAGTAAAAACCATCAAATCATCCAGAGCAGTGTGTGCTGGGCGTCTCCCACAGGCTCCAGACCAGTCTAATGATGACCCTCGACACGCTCCACTGAGCGGTCAGAGGTCAGAGGTCAACATCAGAAAGAGAGAGTGTGTGTGTGTGTGTGTGTGTGTGTGTGTGGCTGAGGGGAAGGCTTTTAGTTCTCTCAAAAATCCAAACTGAAGAAACTCATTAATCTTCTGTCTGAAAATGAAAAACATCACTGAACATCATCACAGATTTCTGCTCCACAGTATCCAGATGGTTTGTGTTTGTGCATCAGTGTTTATGGTGCAAACAGGAGCTGGTAGTCGCTGCTACAGTGCGACGTCATGGTGGAGATATGCAGATATGAAAACAAGCTTTGGCAGTAAAACAGGTGAGTGATTTGGCACCGTATTTGCTGGTGATGGAACAATAACCAGGAACAATAACTATAACTATCACATTAACAGTGTGAACATTCACACTGTTGAACTAACGCTCTTTTAAAAGCGTAAGTGTTTTAATGCATTAATGTAGTCGTCAGCTTTATGAGATGGACTCACCGTGAACCGTGGTTTGAGGAGTGAAGTTCTGACAGTCTGGGTCATCTGACGGAAAAACTGCATGATGGGAACACTGCATGATGGGAACACTGCATGATGGGAACACTGGTGGCAAAAACTCAAAACATGTCCAGCTCAAATGGGAATAAGAAAAACAACAGGAGTGATAAAGAGAAGGGTTTCTCTCTTCAGCCTCTTATTAAATACATTTTTGACATTACTAATGCTGATAATGTCCCATCATAAGGTTCTTACAAACCTGCACACTGATACCGTCCTTCTATCCATGCATATACAGAGACAGTTTTTATTTACTCCCAATTCATCAAATACCGCCGTTTTCTCAGCAGATGTCAGCACTAGATACTGACGCACAGAGGCACCCTTTGTGGTGGTATGACACACACCAGGTGGTGGCAGTTTGTGACGCCGCCTGGTGTGTGTCATACTGCTGCAACAACAGCCTAACTCGCAAAATACTACCACTTTGTCAGGAGACTTCAGCATCACATTCTGATGCACAGACGCCCCCTTTGTGGCGGTATGATACAGTTTGTGACGCTACCAGCAACTACTGTAGTGTGAAAAGAGAGAACGTCCGTATAGTGAGAGTGGGGGAGGGGAGCTGGATGAGTTCAGACAAACTCCAGACTTTCAGCCCGCTGTTTGTTTCCCCTGTGAAACCAAAAGTCAGTGGAGTCATTTTAATATCAATATAGCATGCTAGTAAGCGTAGCATGCTACTGCAGTGACGTATGTCTCATGACGTGTCACACAGAGTGATGTTAGGTATTTTCTAACCACGTGCTTTTGCTGCCTAAACTTAAAATTAAACCTAAAGACAGTTTGTTTTTGTTTTGTTTTTTTTACCTATGTTGTAAGTTTATGATGAAATAAACTGTATACATGTAACAAGCAGAAACTACTGTACTTTATTTCTTGTGAAAACCAAAGTGTATTTTAAAAAGACACAGTGCATGTAACAAACATAAATGAAGAAGACATCCCTTAAAGGGATAGTGCACCCAAAAAAGTGCACACTTGGATCACTACGGACGAGCAGTATGGAGATATTTTGTGGTTTCAATGATGTGTTTTTGGACGTCTGAATCTGGGGTGCCGTCAGCCTCCATTAGGTGGAGTTGTGTTGCTACCTCCTCTCCCCTTGGATCTCTGCAAGTGATGTGAGGACTCTAAAACTTCACCTGAGCCTCCCTCGGCATATGGGTGAGTAGATAATGGCTGCATTTTCATTTTTGGGTGCACTATCCCTTTAATGCCCAAAACAGACACAGGAGTCTACCTAGCGTGTCATATTTTGACGTGTAGGTCCACTGACAGAGCAGCGGTATTTGACGAGATGTAATGAGAACGTGTTGGATAAAAAACTATTGGACACAGGCAAAAAACCCAAACAATTTATTTTATAAAACTAAATTTTACCCTCAGCATGCTAACGTGCTAACAATGATAATGCTTGCATGCTGATCTTTAAGACATTGTTTATTTAATCTTACTTTTTGTTGTGCTGGTACTTTATTTATTATATGTTCGGTTTGTAAAATTAAAAAAAAATTAAATAAATAAAAACTGAGTAAAACCAGTTAAAGATTAAAAGGATTAATTATGCTAACATGTTGGGGTAACCGTTTTACCACTGCTCATTAAAGATGTCCCCAAAATAAAGCAAACCTAAACTCCAATTTTAAACCTGGCCTCCTCAGGACTCCTAAAACATCTCCTCTTCCTCCCACTAAATTATCTCAGCTTCTCCTCTCTCTCTCTTTAACTCCCCCGTCTCCCACCCTCATAAAAAATACTCCCCCTGTCTCCTCCATCTTTGCTCCCTCCCACACTTTGCTGGCTCTAAAAATAATTCTGGGTTTCTGGCCTCCCCCTCTGCTCCTCCTCCATCCTTAACCTCGTCCTGGTCTGCAGCTGATCTTCCTCGGCCGGACCCTCAGGTACCAGGCTAACCGGACGGCGAGGCCGAGGCATGCATCACTGTCAGGCTAAATGTAGAATCAGCATTTCTGAGCCCGCCAAACCCCCGGCCGGGCCTAACCCTTACCTGGTCAGTCCAGAGGAGACGCCGTGGCCCCTCAAGGCCCCCCGCCGCCCCGCGCCGCCCGGCTATTGATTTCTTTCTTTTACAGCAGAAACAAAGAGACTTTCTCTGTTACATGATATATCATAATCACGTCATTTGTAGCTTTGAGTGCGCAGATGTGCGGGAAGCAGGCCAGTGTTAGAGAGAGACACACAGAGAGACCTAGATAAAAAAGGTCCGGCCTGTCTCGGGGTGAAAAAACGAAGTGCAGTGTCTGAATTTATGCTCCATTTCTCTGAGAGTAAATTATAGTCCTGCAGTTTAAAATTGAGTTTCTTTCTCAGCTTCTGTTGAATGTGAAACTCCAAAACCACAAACTCATCTGCCAGAAACATTTAAACATTCATTTACAGCGGAGAAATCAGACTCAGGCTGGAGCCAAGATTTGGTTTTTCAGGTCTGGTCCAGATCATGTTGCCCACTTACAATGATCAGATTTTTATTGCATTTATCATGAACTAACAAGAAGAAAACCTTAAGCACTGAGGAAGGTCTTGGGGTTTTTTTGGCGTAGGGGAGGGGAGTGCATCTTTTAATGACTGTATTTTGTTTTTATTTTACTGCAAATTTTTAAAGAAAACATTCAAAGGTGCCAAAATCACATTTATCACAGCCTGAAACTGTCAAAACAGAAATTATCACTGGATTTCAAAACCAAATCTGAGCTTTAAAAAGTGATATTTAATCAAAATCACTTTTACTTCTACATCTCATTCAAAATTTGGCCAAAATTAAACTGTTTGCTTGAACTAACCAGCATGCATGGGGCTTCTTTCAACTCCAGGACTTTGTCAAGATTTGAGAATAACTTTATTGTCCCATTTTTTGTCTTCGGTCTTCAACTTTTAACTTTCAAACATCAGACGGTAAGTTTTAAAAATCTAATATCTAATTTAAGGTGGAGGGAGGGTCACACAGAGAGGCTTACTCACCCCTCCTCTGATAAGTAAAGCACAGTCTGTTAGTATCACAGAGTAAATGTCTGTTGTTGACTGAATAAGGTCATGGTGTGCATACATCCACTGTTTTTGTTTTGATCTGGAAGATGTTTAAAATGAACATGAACACGATCTTCTGTTGCAAACTGCAGCTTGCATGTTGCATGTTTGGGCCCGTGCAGGCTTTCAGTGAGAGTTTAGAGAACTTAACAAGAAGCTCTTTTAGTTAAGTTTTTTTTCTGTATGTTTGCAGATAAATTTAACCTTTTTAATGCCTCTTAAAGTTTGTTACAATTTCATCTTAGTCAAGATTCTTTGTGCATCGGTTATCACACATTTTCCCCAAACTACCTGACATTTATGATTTCATATTTGGTGTTAGCAGCTTTGGGGCACACAAAAATTTAATCTGAAGCTCTGTGGATTTGAACAAAGTCAGCTACACACCAAGAGCTTGTGAACATTAGACGCTCTGGTCGGTTCAGCAGGGATTCAGATGTTAAATTCACAGATTAGGTAGAACATGTTTGTCTTATCAGCAGCTTCAGTTAAAAAAAATGTGGAAAATTGTAGAAACAAAACAGAAAACTCTTCCCAAGAATCTTAAACGTCACCCAGGTGAATTCAGCTGTGAAAATACCCTGAGAACAATTTTATGTCTGTTTTTGTGTTTTTTTGGGTACCGAGAAGTTTTAATGCACAGCTCAAATACACGACTGCACACCAGGGAACACACACACACACACACACACACACACACAGAGCTGTGGTTGGGATGTCTTTTGGCCGGTGTGTCATGCTCAGGAATATGATGGATGGTTTCCAAACAAAAACCGAGTTTGAGGAGCGAGCAGCAGAGAGACTACGAGCCGATGATGGATGGATCGGTCAGCTGCATCGCCTCGCCACAGCACACAGCACTCACAACACAACACATCATACCACCCAAAAAATGAGAAGAGTTTTGGCAGGAAACTCCCCCCCCTACACACACACGCTGAGACCACAAAATTACCTCACATGGACTTTGTAAAATACACAAACTGTACACGGTGTGTTTACTGTACAGCAGCAAGCGTGAAAATTTAATTTCCGTTTGGGGGACAGAAACCAAAAAGGCCCAGAAAGCATTAAAGCTGAGCTTTAACACGAGTGTTTACAGTGAGATATATGAACTCCTGAGGGGGTCGGACCGCCTGCTGCTGTGCAAACTGATGGTTAATGGAGTCTGAGGAGTTTTTACTGCAGCTCCAGTCTGAGACACACAGAGGGGTTCACTGCTTACAAAAACATTCATTTCAGATGAAGCTGCACTCATTTTACAGCTAGTTTCATCTTAGTGTGTATCACTTAGACCAGCGGTTCCCAACCTTCTTCCTGAAGGGACGCCTTTTTTTAATCACTGAGCAAAGTGATGATTTCATATTCAATGCACAATAATAACACAACTGATAAACTGTAAAAGTAATCCGAATAGTGAACCCAACAACTGCAGGACGTTTGTATAACAAGTGATTTGGATGAATTTGGAGCAGAATTTTTCACATTAACATCACATCAGAGACAAACTTTCCTGCTGCAGGAAATTTCTGCTTTTAAGTAACGGTTTGTTTTCGCCTGTATTATTCTAGATCCTCCTTGGTGCACGTCTACAAACTGCGTGACAGTCCTACCATTGTGAGGTGAACAAAAACATTTCAAAGTGATTTTGCTAAACCTGGCTCTCACTTCAAAATCACTGAGTACCAGCGCTTGAGCAGTGACCTGTATAATCAAGTTTTTAAAGAGTTCACTTAGCAACACATAAAGGAACATTTAGTTTGTCACAAACCAACTCATCCTCACTGTGACCTCGTCACATGTCCACGTTTGGTCATGGACTTTCCACGTCCACATATGACGTCCAAGGTACCCTGGGTGTGTTGGTTGTTGATGTTCTGGGACGCCGTGTCAACTTCAGCCTGTTACATGCATTGTCTGTTTTCAAAATACACTTCTGTTTTCACAGGAAATGTACAGTTTGATACAGTCTCTTTCAAAATAAAAGCACTATGTCTGTACAACACCACAAACTGACTTTTTTTTTTCCTCCAACAACTAATGCACGTGGTTACGTTTAGGAAAGGATTCAGTCAGCTTTCAGTGAAAATGTAGTGTAAAAATAAATAAAATCCTATTGTCTGTCCTGTTTATTGCTTGGGCACTGTTATTTACATGACAACATCTGAACATAACACACACACGTTGGCTGTTTGTTTCTACCTCTCCCCTCGCTGGAAACCTCGGACCTCCCGCCGCCCGCCTCTGCCTTGATTAAACGCTGAAAATTAAGTACAAGAGGGAGACAGGTTTTTCCTATTTTATCTTATTTTGTTATATGTCTCCCTCTCCTCTCGCTGGAAGCCTCGGACCTCCCGCCTGCCGCTCCCGTCTCAAACACGGAGGTCTCCCTCTCTGCTGAGCACGCCCGGCCTGTTAAATAGCCTGTAACCGTAACAACTGTGTGGCACAAACTCAGTGCTTTGGTCATTAAATAATGTCGGGCTCGGTTCGGTTTCAGACATAACAAAACAGAATGACTATCAGGTTCGGACAGAAATATGCGGCTTGTGCCGCACTCTAACACACACACACACACACACACACACAAGGAAAACCGGACATTATCATCAATTTATAAACACCCCCAGGACGCCCCGGACAGGACGTCAAAAGTGGACATGTCCAGGCAAAAGAGGACGTTTGGTCAGCCAAGTATGAATGCGACCGACAGCGTATCATGCTACGTTAAAGGACAGCTGTTTTCATCAGTGTCTGACCGAAGTCACTGCCCAAGCGCCGGATTTCGTCGACTTCAAAGTGAGACCATGTTGGCTCCACACATCTGGAGACACACAGTTTTCACTGGACAAGAAAGGGATGAAAAACTGTCATCTGTAAAGTAACTAACACTGTCAGACAAATGTAGTGCAGTAAAAAGTACAGTATTTACCTCTGAGATGTGAAGAAGGAGAAGCAGTATGAAGCAGTGTAAAATGGAAATACATTAAGCACAAATACCTCTAGTTTGCATGTGAGCACAGTACCGGAGTAAATGTTCTTGCTGTGGCTACATTTCACTTCTGCTTAGGACAATTTTCACCCCACTAAAGATCTTAGAAAAATGATCAGTTTATTTTTCACCTATTCAGGATACAGGGACTGTGATTTATTACACTTCTGCTCTGTCTCTATTATTTCCTCCAACAATCTCACAATATTTCAGGATACAGGGACTGTGATTTATTACACTTCTGCTCTGTCTCTATTATTTCCTCCAACAATCTCACAATATCTCGACTGTGTAAATATTCATTATGTGTCTGACTTGTCTTTTTCTTCACCGACGTCACGTCATGTTATAAAAATTCAGTTTTTTAGGTAAATGGGATCCTGGAAATCATTAAGAGTCCTTGTATTTTATGCCAAAGTGAGTGTGTGTGCTGTGGAATCAGAAATGCCATTAGCAAGAGAGTCCAGAGCCCCAGCTGAACTCTGGGTAATTCCTGTCACAGAGCATCGGGGGGAAAACACATTTGGTTGTTGAACAGTGCGACTCCGACTCACTTCATATAATCAATACGAGCAGAATCCCAGAGCCCCGCTCCCCTCAGAGGCTCCAGCATTTACATTTTGATTCAGGTCCTCCATGAGAGGAGGAAGAAGAGGAGGAGGAGGAGGAGGAGGAGGAGGAGGGAGTCATCAGAAAAAAAGGTTAACTCTGCAGCCTTTTAACTCTCCCTCTCTCCTCCTCCCTCCACAGTCCTGGAGATGAAGGTGGGTTTGATCCTCCTCGCAGCCCGGCGGTGGCTGCAGGAAGCGTATCGAGATGCCACAGAGCATCAGAGCCAGTTTGCTGCCGCCTCCTCCGACAAGTCCGAAGCACTTCTCCTGATCTACGGTCCGCTGATGGCTTGTCAATATATGGATCCCTGCCCCCCCCTCCTCGCTCTAATTCAGTGAAAAAATCTAGTTTTCCATTAGTCTCTGCCCCGCCAACGTTACCCCGAGCTTCTCCACCTGTAATTATTAAAGGCAGATTCCCTGAAAGCAATCAGCCCGCCGCCATTTGTATCTTTGAAATCTTAATAAGCCGAAGGCGGAGAGGAGGAGGAGAGGATGAAGGGGTAGAGAAGAGGAGGTGGGGTGTGAGAGAGAAAAGAGGAGAGAAGATGAGATGAGAAGCAGAAAGGAGAGGACGCAAGGAGATGAGAAAAACAAAAGCATGATGTAGGGAGTAGGAAGAGAGGAGACAAGGTGGTGACGGAGGGAAAGAGGAGGTGAAGAGAGAGAAAGAAGATGGCTGCAAGAAGGAGATAACAGAGGAGGAAATAAAAGGATGAAAATGAGAAAAGAAGGAAGGAAAGAAAGGATGGGATGAGAAAAAAGGGATGATTTGAGGAAGAAGGACAGAAGCTGATAAGTGAAGATCAGAGGAGGTGAGGAGGTCAGAAGAGGAGAAGCAGAAAGGAGAGGATGCAAGGAGATGAGAAAAACAAAAGCATGATGTAGGGAGGAGGAAGAGAGAGGACAAGGTGGTAATGGAGGGAAGATGGTTGCAAGGAGGAGATATCAGAAGAGGAAATAAGAAAGAGAGGAGGATGAAAGGAGAAAAGAAGGAAGGATAGAAAGGATGATTTGAAGAAGAAGGACAGAAGCTGATAAGGGAAGATCAGAAGAGGAGGAGAGGAAGGAGAGGAAGATAAGAGGAAAGAAAGAAAGTGAAGAGCAAGTTAGACGGGAAGGGGATAGGAAGGTGAAGAAAGTGAGGAGGGGAGATGAGAAAAGAGAAGGATGATTGAGGAAGACAGGTGAGAGGAGACAAGGTGATAACAGAGGAGAAGTGAAGGAAGAGGAGGAAGAGAAAAGAAGGAAGACGAGGTGAGGAAGAGATGATAAGATAACAGGTGAGAAGAAGGATAAAAGAAGAGGAAAGGAGGGAAAAGAGGAAGGTGAGAGAAAAGCATGCCCCAAACAAGATTAAAGAGAAGGAAACAAGAAAGGAAAAGGTGGGAAAAGAATAAAAGGAGGCTAAAAGGAGAGCAGGTGAGGAGGAGATGAGGGAAATGAGGAGAGAAGAAAAGAGATGATAAAAAGGAAAAGGAAGTGATTAGGGCAGGAAAGGAGGGAAGTCAATGAAGAGAAAGGAGATGAAAAGGGGAAGCTTAACAAGACGAGAAAGGATGTAATAGGTAAGTAACACATCAGGGTCAAATTTCCCAGCAGCCTCAGCTGTCACGGAGGTCCAGCAGAGAACTTCCTGTACTCTGATAAAGTCTAAATGTCCTGTAAAGAGTGAAACAACTGGGCCAGAGGAAGTTTGGAAGAGACGAGTGAGAGTCCATTTTATATTTATATACTTGATAAGTCATCGAGAACATCACATTTATTTTTAAACTTGTGACAATTGAGGATGAAGTGTACAGACATGCTGTGCAAAGGCCTTTATCCTCATTTGTGAACACGATATAAATATTTTAACTCCTTCAGTTATGGCAGTAACCAAACTGGAGCAATTTACCACTTTGTCGTACAAAGGCAGCCAACTTGGAGGCGCTGGTTCTCATCCCAGCTGCTTCCAGCTTGGTTTCAAACCATCTCATTATGTGCACAGAGGTCAGAGTCTGATGAAGCAAACAGAACTACAACATCTGCAAAAAGTAGAAACACAATCCGGAGGCCCCCACACCGGACTAGGGATGGGTACCGATACCCGGTACCATGGCGGCACCGGTGCCGACGTAAACAGTAGTAACCAGACCGGAAAGCAACGCAGATTTCGGTGCTTCATTTCGGTGCCACTGAATTTTTCATTACCGCCCCCTTACCTCTATTGCCGTGCGGGTGTTATGCAGAGTTTTGGATCCCTGCCGAGAAGTGCATCCAGCTAATTGGGCAGCCGTGGATGTGCGCTACACGTCAGTATATTTCACCTGCACCTGCACACAATAACCCTTGATTGGACTGAAGTGAACCTAAAATGCCGAAGGCGAAACGGTCGAAAGTTTGGCTGCGCTTCACCTCAAAAGATGCAGACTCGGCTGCCTGCAACAAGTGCTCGAAGGCGATATTGTGCAAGGGGAGGTAACACCTCGAATTTGATTAAGCATCTGACGACGCATGGCATTTTTTTAAAAGCCGAGCAATGCACCGTCTTTGATAGCCTGCGAGACCCCACGCCAAGCACATCTTCTGCCGCTATTGGAGTTAGCAGCATCCCTGGAGAAGAGAGTCCCACTCCCAGCCCTGCCAGTGTCATTGACGCTACAGATGATGACAGCAGCCGTTCTTCTTCGGGTGAGTAACTTAATGTTGTTAATGTGTAATTTACGTCGAGTAAGTAACTTAATGTTGTTAAATTAATGCGCTAAATTTATGCATGTAGGGTGAACTAGCAAAACACAAAATGCCTTAATAAAAAGGCACTGTTTTTGGACAAAGTTTGTATGTTTTCCATTCTTTAAGCACCGGCACCGTTTCAAAAGTACCGGTTTGGCACCGGTATCGGATAAAACCTAAACGATACCCAACCCTACTGGACAGTTCAGTGTACGGCTGCATTTTGAGAGTCAGTCCGTGAAACAGCACAAACAGGATGGCAGATGAGAGACGGCTCTGGCAGAGCTTGATTTCCTGCCCAGATTTAAACATCTCAACATCTCCTGAGTGGATTCATAAAGAGTTTGGTTCGTATTCGTCAAACATATTGAGATTCCAGAGGCTATATCTTAATAACTCTCACCTCCTCTAACACCAGCAGGTCAAAGTCTTTGCAAACCAACAGCATGAAAGGTGCATCTCAGACTTTATATTAGACGTTGGGAGCATCAAAAGCTCAACTGGCACACTAATAAACACATATATTATCTTCACACTTCACACAACAACATTTCAGAAAGCAGAGAGAGTAACAGGAGCTGGGTGGCATCTTTGACCCAGTCTGAGATTTTAGAAAGCTTTGCTTTACTGAACAACTTTAAAGTGGGTCAACAGGAGGAAAGTACACTGAGTATAAAGTCCTCCCATTATCCCATTTCATCTGCAAGGTTTTCCTCCCAGAGTTTTCAGTCCAGGAGGGATAAGAGGAGGGTTGTGTCAGTCTGAGTGCAGGTAAAGGGGGTCAGATGGAGGATGACTTGGGAAGTTGGGGGTTGTGTCTACATTCATAAACTTTTGTAAATGTTTCTTAAAGTTTCTGGGCAGATTTCAAAGTTGTGCACAACATACAGGTGCTAACTGGTTTGACTTCAAGGTTTTAATGTAGTTTATTGAATGTGAAAAAATATGGCAGTTGTATCACTAAGAAGTTTGTATCGTTTCTCTTAAAACACTGGTTCTCAAACTTTATACACCACGTACCACCTCAGAAATCATCAGGCTCTTAAAGTATCATCACCATGACTGATGTTTAGATACAGTGGCGTAGGCTAACCCTGTTCAGGTACAGACTTAAACTCTTCCATGCAACTCAAAACACCACAAGAGCCAGTCCCTCATCAGATACTGTGGAGATTTCACCGGCGCTGCTTACCAACACTACTGCTCGTCAGCTTCAGTTCAGCAGGGCTTCTTGAAGCATTCTCCTCCTTATCCGCACTTCTCTTCCTAAAGCCTCTTTCCAACCGTACAAAAAAATCTACTAACATTTGGCTATTGTATTTAACTGTAAAGATTACAATCCACATTGCCTCCAGGGACAAATGACTCTTATCGGCTCCAATCAGCTTCGATGGGCAGTGATGGAAACACAACACCTGCGTGGACGCGCTCGTTTTAGCCACTTTGCCAGTGAGATGCGAGGACAGGGTGCCACAAAATGCTGTTTGTCTCCATCCAAGTGGTACTCCAAGTGGCTCGGATCTGCTGGCAATGCTAACATTAGTCTATAACCTTATTTTAATGGGTTTTCCCTGGTTTAAAACGCCTGCGTACACACGCTAGTTCTGGTGTAAAAGGGGTATAACACTTTTTGCTTGGAGCCATGATTTATTTTACCTCTGCTTACTGTGCTGCGATCACAGTTTAGCTCGTAACTAACCGTGGACATATGCACATCTATGTAGCAGGCTGATATTTACATTGGTGATTAACGGTAGACCAGTTTAGGTAGTTAGGGGGATGATCTGATTGGCCCAGAGACTTACCCATCTTTTGTTTTTGTGGCCTGGATCTCCAAGCCCTGTGAGTTTTAAGTATTGTTTCATCTTTTTTGCCTTTTCCCTGCAAACTGCATCTTTTTACATTTAAGGGATCTCATAGTTTATTAATAGTTAATTTGAAATATTGTAGTATTATGATGATTATACATGTATTTAAATTAATTGATTTGTTACAATTTTTTCAGTATTTCTGAGATTGCTCTGCACAGCACCAGAGGAAAGAGCCAGTGTCTTCTAACGTAAACTATTACTCACCAATGCAGCCACGTGTCCCCACTTTTTTGTCGTTGTCGATTTGCGCACTCTCCTAATGTATGATTGCTCCTCATGCTGAGCAACTAGATCAGCCTCCGGAACTTACAGCACAACAGCGTCAACAATTCTTGAAACAAAATAAGAAAAAGGAGAAAAGTGAGCAAAGATGTAAAAAAAAAACATGACCTTAAGATAATTTACTCCTGCAGTTCACACTGGGCCTGTGAAAAAAGGACTGAAGCCAAAAATAACTTCACAAGTTAGAGAGCAATTTAAGAAGCACAGTGGTATAAAGTTAAATAAAGGCCTGAGCTCAGTCCTTAAATGTCATGAAATCAAATATGAAGCGAGAGAATCTGAGGTGCGTATCTGTTTCCTTCCTGGACTATGAGGTCTTCTTTACCTTCTTTTTCCTCTTTCACTCTTTTGCAGGCTACTTTTTTCCTAATTTGTTGTTTCTCAGTTTTATCCTCCGGCAGACGGAGGTGAACTTTACCGAGATGCTGTTTCACATTCTTATTCTGTCAGGATGGACGCACCAAACTTTCTAGAAAAGGTCTTTCTCTTTCATTTTGTCTTTTGTCTCTGTCTCTCTCTCTTTTGTCTGCAGGAATATCTGACAGAGTGCGGTCAGTGTCAGCCGCTTTGAATCAAAGCTGAGCTGCTGATAAATTCTCAATTAAAGTGGTGTGCATTAAACTCTGATTTGTCATACCACTGGGTACACTAAAGATGGAAATGTTCAACTTCTACGTGAAGAATCGTCAACAGAATCTCTGCTGTCTCTCTTCATTCATTCATGATTGATTCTACGTTGTCATTTTTTAATGATGTTAACAAACCACAACACTTCCTGCAGATGTTTTGGAATCACCTTCAGAATCCTACTAGTATTTTTTCTCAGCAGCTGAAAGCTAGGCAGGACGGCTGCCAAACTGCAGGCCATCGCAGACCACTGTTTGAGACCAACAGGGAAAGTGGTTTTGTTTTAGCAAATCATCACTGTGTTTCCAGCAGCTTTTGAGCCACCAAATGCTCAGTTTTCCACCAGGCATAGAGCCATGAAGAGAGGTTGGCTTTATCCACACATCACTGTTGTTTACCAAGACATCGTTGCTTTTCCTGCCGGGCTTGTGCCACAAGAAGCGGGTTCTTTTTACTGTGATATCACCGTGTTTCCAGGACAGCGCCACTCAAAGTAATTGTTTTAAACAGAGACGTTGCTGCATTTCCAGCTAGCACAGTGCCATAAAAAGCAGTTGTTGTTTACTGAGGCCATGTTTCCACGAAAACGTTCCACTGAAAATAGAATAGTTTCTCATTTTCGTTTTGAAAAAAGTTCCGCGTTTAGACGACAACGTTTTGATAACAATCGCTGTGCACACGGATCCACAAAACTGACCAAAAACGTTGCAGTATACATGCCAGGCCAGTAGTAGGCGGTGTGATGCTTATGATTCCTTCTACAGAGCGGTAATGTATAAACAAACAAAATGGCAACCGCACAAACGTTTGTCTGGACAGATGACGAGCTGGAGTTGCTACAGTAAATCTACACTATGATGGGGAAGCGCTGATAAATTCAACAGGGTGAGCAGCACAAGCAGAGCTTGGCATTGTTGTTGTGATGGTCGACTTTCTCGTGACTGGAAGCGTAATGGGCATGTGCGAAAAGTCTCCGTTTTCAGAGAAACTACATATTGCAAGTTTACATGACAACGGTCATACAATTTCCAAAAATTGTACTCTGGAACCCGTTTTCAAAAAAAAGAAATCGTTGTCGTGTAAACGAGACCTGAGACATCGCTGCGTTTCCTGCTGGGGTTGTGCCACAGGAAGTGTTTTTTTTTTTTTTTTTTTTACTGTGATATCTTTTTTTTTTTTACTAATACATCACTGCATTTTCTGCCACCAAAACAGGGTATTTTCCCCTAATCATAACCACATATTCTACTGTATGTTTCTTACCCTAACCACATGTTAAACAGTGTTATTGCAACCCACAGAAACACACAAAGCCAACAATTATTCCAACAATTTAGTTTCCATATCACATTTGGTTTAATATCGGACTGTGACTGGCTCCAAACTATTTGTGATGTCATAAATCCTGCAGGTACATCCAGGTGTGAAACTGACATTTAAGGTAAGCACAGAGAAGCTTTCCTTCTTCAGCAAATGAATATGAGAACAAACTCTGCACATGCATCATTTTGCACAGTAAGGTCAACAACATCAGTCCAGAAACAAGGAAAGAAACAGAAAGGAAACGTGTTTTGAGTGGAGGGGACCTTTAACAGTGAAAGATTTGAAGCATTTATTTCCTGAAATGTAAGGAGGAACTATTGAGTCTGCATCAAGAAGAACACCAGCAACACCAACTGTGCATGACAGGAGTAGATGAGACAACCTCTAGATAAAGGCAGGATGGACAATCATACAGTACCTGTAGTTTCTGTACCTCAGATACAACAAATGAGAAACTCTATGGAAGTTCCTTAGAGACAAAACTACTGCACAAGAACAAAACAATTAAAATAAATCAGGCTTGAGAATGTTCAGGGACAGAAATTAATGTAACTGATGTTTTCAGGAGTAAAACTGAAAGTGTGTCTATGGATGTCGCTTTTTGTTTTTGCTCCCTCTCAGTGCTGGTGATTTGTTTTCTTTGCATGCAAAGCCAAAGTGAGAGAAAAGAGAAATGCATTGATTTGACCTGACACTGACACATCAACATGTTGGACCCCTGTAAGGAACATTATGATGACACTTGATTTTTTCAGCTGACCCGTGTGTCCTGTTAAAACATGTGTGAAGGCTTTTCATTTTCTCAGCTGCTCCAAACTTTCAAACACCTGGAGGAGCACATTTTGAAAACGAGGGATTTTCTTTCTTCACTTTTGTCATCCGTTACTTTCATATTCTGCTTCTAGTTTGGTAGCATCACCATTATTTCCCTGCTCAACTCACCTCAACAGTCAGAGAACTTATTCCTTTTTTTCTGACTCTGCTGCCTCTCCATCCAGAGAGAAAGATGAACTTTACCGGGTGTCCTTTCACATCCTCATCTTGTCAGGATGGAGAGAGAAAACTTTGATGGAAAAGGTCTCTCTTTCTCTCTGTCGGCCTTCTGAGAAACGAGGCCTTCACCCCGTTTATTGCTGAGCTGCGGCGTTTTCGAGCGCCGGGCCCCTCGACAGGAAAAGTGTCAGGCCAGTTTCTGACGTGAATTTGCATCCCTCAATGACGGGTGACAGCGCTGAAAGGCCAGGAGAAAACCGGCGCATCGATCGGCTCGTGGAAACTATTCAAAGAAACAGATGAGCTGAAGGAGCAGAGGGGTTCTCATACCTCCCCTCCATCCTCCATCCCTCCATCCCTGCAAACCGCCACTTGCTTTAAAGAACAGAACTTCATTAAATTGTGCCACTCGGTGTTTGTATCACGGTGTGGTGGGGGGGTGGAGAGTGGCGGTGGCGGGGGGGGGTTGTTGAAGGATCAGAGCTTCGCCACAGAAGAGCTATTAACTCTGCTCCGCCATCAGTGCTGTTCTCCTGCATACGAAAGCAGCAGGTTGTCACGGTGCGTTCCCACGACGACACAACACCGGGAACACTGCCAGGTAATGAGGGAGCACACACACACACACACACACACACACTCACAAATGTATACATTAAATCAAGAGCACACACACATAAACACACACACACAGAGTATTCACACAGGTACACAGAAAATACTGTAAAAACCAAAGGAGTGCACACACATACCTGCAGTGGATAAAGTATTGAGTACTTCAAATTTTAGTGAAGTAAAGGCAAAAAACTATTTGCAGCATTTTATTGTTTTAGCTGGTTGAGGTGGAGGCATTTATATTTAGTTTATACTCTTGGGTGTTTAAGTCTATAAACGCACCATATTTTAGAGGTTGATCAGATGTTTTGTGTGAAAACTCTTCAAATTAACATCAAATTATTGCTGTCAAATAAACATAGTGCGTTAAAAGTACAATATTTCCCTCTGAAATGAAGCAAAGTCATTTTAAAGTAGCATAAAATGGAATAATTAAGTACAAGTACCTTAAAATTGTACTTAGAGGTCAGTGTGTAAGATTTAGGGGGATGTGTTTGTAGAAATGGAATATAATATAAGTACGTCTTCTTGTTTTGTTACCTCAGAATGAGCTGTTTATATCTACACAGGGAGCAGGTCCTCGTCTACAGCAAGATCGCCATGTTGCACTGCCATGTTTCTACAGTAGCCCAGAACACAGAGAGCATCGCTTTGTAAGCGGAAACTGCTTTATTAAATGTTGTTAATCTAAGTATTTTTATCGGTTTAAATCACCTGGTCCGTTTGTTTTGAAGAGGAAGAGACGTCTGTGGATGATTCAGCTTCTGGTAAAAACCTCCTCAACGTCTGGATCTTAAGGCATCGGAGAAAAAAGTGTCAGCATATGGTCAAGCCACCTATCTCAAACATGCTACACAGCATCAGAGAAACTGCCTGTCAAACAGCGTCAACCCAGAGACCTTCTCGAGTCCGGATCTGAGAGGAGTCCTGCGGAGATCAGATGTGAGGACCGGCGGCCTGCTTGCTCCACTGCCATTCAGTGGCTAACAAGCAGAGCTAACTGCTAACAGATCCATTCAGCAGCTACACCATCTACAGTCAGACACATTTTTACTGCTGAATTACAGCTCACAACTCGCTCTAACGGCTGATGCTGCTACAGTGTAAGTTTTCATTTTCGTCACATCATCATCTTGTTCATGTCGTGGAAAAAAAGGTCACTGACAAAAAAAATGTTGTCACAGTTTTTGCCAACGAAATTATCATTGTTTCTATTTTATACACATCCACCTGCAACATCTAGGTTCACAGCTTTCTGACTCTGGAAAATGCCTCATGTTAAAGTTGATCTTGTCGGTGATTACACCCTGGACATGGGAGATAAATTGGGGTTTTGGCCAACGCTGCACAAAGGAAAACAAAATCATCTCACCTGTGAGGGCTTCCTCACTCTGCTGTGCATTGTACCTGTGTAGTTTCACCCAGTGGACATAAAGGCAAGAGTCCATGAAAGTTGTACATGGTGCTAACAACCTCACTGACTGACTGATTAACTAATTAGATGATCATGAACCATTACAGTCATTTATGAGGTTTAAATTCTAGCATCATCCCTGAATATCTGTCTGCTTACAGACAAAAGTATTAATAGATTACTTCTAAATAAATCGTGGTTATACAGGTCGTTATATAGTTGTAACGCTCATACATGCAGAGGATTCCAGAAAACACAAATACACATACGTACAAATATGAATACACACAGATATGACTGTGCTGAAGCAAACACACAAATACACATACGTACAAATATGAATACACAGATATGACTGTGCTGAAGCAAACACACAAATACACAAATACACAAATACAAAGGAGAACAGAGAGAGGAACAGGTTTTTTTATGTTTATCTGACTGAATAAGTTGCAGAATTGCAGCTCATAAAACACACACACACACACACACACACACACACACACACACACACACACACACACACACACGGAGGCCTGGCTGGTCTGACAGAGCCAGCTGTGCTCTCTCACTCTTCAATTAATTCTCTCTGCTGCTTTGACCTTTTCCTCCGACAGAAACAAAGAAACTGGAGGCTGCACTGCTTCACACACACACACACACACACACACACACACACACACACACACAAAGATGCAGAAACACACTCACTCAAAAAAAAAAAAAAAGGATAAAGGTGGCGGCGAAGCACAGAAGTGCACACAAACACTGCAATACTTAAAATAGTGCATGTCCTGTTTATAACGTCACATTCATCACGTGTGGTAATCATCCGTCTGTCTGAGGTCATACAAGAGTTTTTATCAAACGTCTCTGAACGAAATCAAAAATCACATCGAAACGAAATCAAATCAGTGAAGCACAGGAAGACAGTGCTTCATTTAAAGAGGTCACGATACAGAGAGATCAGGAGCCTCTGACGGTTGGTCTGTCAGTTTAGGACACCTCCACCTTTCATGTATACACTCATGTGTATGAAAGTAGATACGTCCTAGAGGGCGGAGTCAAAAGTTTCAGCTGACAGCAAACAAGGAGACAGTGGAGGAAGTCGTAATAATGTACCCTTACACAGAGGCAGCGTTGTAGACGGTGTTAGTCTGTACAGCCGTATGACGAGACATCCCGACGTGGACAGATTATTCTTTTCACTATATTACTGGTTTGTTCCATTCTGCTGTCATTCAGATTTCTTCATCATCTCCAATGGTTGTAATCTCGCTTGAGCTACACTGTAAACCCCAATCCATCCATGACATGAAATTTTAATGCAAAGTCTACACAGATGCCCCATATTGTCAAAATTACATTATCTTACTATATAATGATGAAAACTCTGTGTGTGTGTGTGTGTGTGCGTTCCACGTTTTTCTCCTCACTGACTTGGTCAATCCATGTGAAATTTGGCACAGTGGTAGAGGGTCATGGGAGGATGCCAGTGAAGCAATATTACACCAGTTGGCCAAAGGGGGGCGCTATAGCAACCCATTGAAATGTCAAACTTTGAATGGGCATATCTCATGCCCCGTATGTGGTAGAGACATGAAACTTTGCACAGAGATGCCTCTCCTCATGAGGAACACATTTGCCTCAAGAACCCATAACTTCCGCTTATATAGATTTTCCGCCATTTTGAATTGTTTGAAAAACACTTCAAATGGATCTCTTCCTAGGAAGTTTGAGCGATCTGCATGAAACTGGGTGAACATAATCTAGGGAGCAATATCTAAAGTTCCCTCTTGGCAAAAGTTGGAAAACTTCCTAAAACTGAGCTTCTATAAGGCAATGAATATTGCGGAGGGCGTGGCTCATCACATAAAGGTGTAGAACATCTCAAGGGTTTCACCCATCACCACGCACCTTTGTAGGCATATGACCACACATAATCTGAGGGGACCCCTCCATTATTGAGCCCATCAAACAAAATGGGGGCGCTAGAGAGCTCATTTCTTATCTAGGCCTAACCGCCATATGGATTTTTACTAAACTTGGTAGATATGTAGAACAGGACGCCTCAAGGTGACTGGAGAAATTTAACTCTAATTGGCAACTGGGTGGCGCTATAACAACAGAAAAATGCTTCAAAATGGCTAAAATGCGACCGATCGCTGTGGCTCCCCCTGTGGACCAATGTTGGTGTTGTTTCTAATGTTTGGTATGACTAAGTCATGGTATGGTATGCTGTACATAATCACGGAAACTGTCAGTGTGTCATTCTGTCAGTCAGTCATTCTGTCTGTCCCACGTTTTTCTACTCACTGACGTGGTCAATCTATGTGAAACTGCACATAGGCATTGAGGACTGGCATAGGTAGAAGGTGACAAAGCTACCAATGGCTATGGACTAGTAACTTTATATTCACAAACTCATTCCTTGTGAGCCTGACATATTTTTGTTAAGTTTAGTCAACAATTTTTGAGTTAATTTGAAGAAAGTGTGTATAGCTGATTTCGCCTAATTAGTTCAAGGCCAATGAACAAGAGCATGAAGAAAACTGTGGTCTAAATCACTCACGTTATCCATTACACAGGGATTCATGTTTATGTGTTTCACAGTGGTTCTAAGTTAAGTCTACAGTTAGTGCACAGACTCTGGAAATCTTAGACTGTTGAAAAGAAAGGTATACTGAGAGATGAAATAGAGATTTGTTTGTATGATCATCTGACATGAAATCAAATGCTCAAATGACAAAAAAAAAATGCTAACCTGACAAAATTTCCTTCAGACGAGGGTTATGTGACACATTTATTTTATGTTTGGTGAACTCAAAACTTTTATGTTACTGTGTTGTGTTAAACTAAAAGTTTTGAGTGCAAGCTGTTTGAAAAAATGTTCAAGTTGAGCGAGTGATACACTACACTGCCTCACTACTTCATTATGAGCAAATGATTTTTGAGGTCAGTTTAGGATTGTGACCGAAAGCTGTGCTCTTCCAGCCCTCTAATGACTGCTCTGCGGTTTATGCAACAGGATCCTTCCTGTTGGTTATTGGCGAGATATTTCATGTTGGCATATTTCATGCTGGTGACTGTGTGTCATACTTGAGGAGCAAACTTAAGGTGCTTTGTGCAACTGACCTCTGGGATTTAAGGTTGTAGCGGTTCCATAAGAGTCTCCTATCAGAAGTCAGGACAAACTGGAAAGCTCTGGAAATCCTGCTAAGTGGCTAACTTCTTACACATAAACACAGCAGCTGGATTTATATTTAAATATTGGAAGTCCCAAACAAATAAATAACCATTAACTAACATCACGGTGACTGAGCTTGCTGGGCAAACAGACGGGCACATTTCTGAAAATAAAAGCTTCCTCCAGATTAAAGAAAAGGAAGAACCTTACCTCGACTCGTCTTTTCTCTTCGCAGCTCCACAGCCGAGCTCAAACTGAGCAGATTTGTGTTTTTGCTTGTGTAAATGGTCCAATTTGTCCTAAAGTCAGGTTGGAGTTTGTTACCTTCCAGGCTCAGCGCCAGGTACAGCAACACGTCAGGTTCTGCCTGTTAAATATAAAGGAAAAAACCTATTCTCGCTGTTATTGATCTCTGATTCAAAAGAGGCCAAAACAAATATTTTCTGTCTTTTCTTAAAGTCCAGTCAGACAGTCAGCTGTCTGTCCGCTCATTCTTTATGCGTCCTTTATTCCCTCCAGTCAGCAGTTTAAACCTGCATCACAACAGACAGGCTCCTGGGTTGTGTTGTTAAAGGAACAGTCCACCCAAAGACAACATAAATTATATACAGTACTCAAAGCTCTCTGTGGTCCCAGTAAAAGTTTTCTTTCAAATGGCATTAAGGAGAGCAGAGCATCTGAAAAATAAAATCATATCAGTCCAAAAAAGAGACAACAAAAAAAGAAAAATTCCTGTGCAACATTATCATACTGTCTCGTACCCATCTGTGGGCTCAAGGAAATCCAACACAGTCAGTCGGTCTTTGTAGAGTGAGGACACCCAGGCTGGTAACTTTGCTTACATTGTCATGTGGTGGTTTCTGCCAAACCATTCCAACTCTGACCTCATCACGTATCAACGTTTGGTCATTCACTTTCCACATCAAGATATGACGTGCACAACCCGGTCTCTGCCACTTGGGCAGTGACTTCTGGCGTCAGACACAGACGAGAAAAGCCTTCCTTTAATGTCGGCATGACACCTGGCCGGTCGCTGTTATAGTTTAACATTGCCTGGCTGCATGAGGGAGAAACCCAACGGTACAAGAATGAAATTTAAGGCAGCAAAAGTCAGAGTGAGGCGGGCGCAAATTCATGTTTTTTTCCTTCAACAACAAACACACATGGCTATGTTTTCCCAACACACGAACGTGGTTGGGTTTAGGAAAAAAGAACAGGGTTTGGCTTTACAGACTTACGGACACTGAACACTGATTTCATGTGTGAAGGTCCCTGGTTGTTGGACCCACTGACCACCACTCACACTCACCCTACTCAGACTTTTGCCCCCCTAACTTACGTTGTTGTCCCGCTGCATTTCCTCTTGATGCCATAAGGCGACCTGTCGTGCATCTCATAGACATGAAAGGATGGCTTTGGTGTCTGACGCCGGAATCTTAAGTGCTATATTGTAGGCAACTGGACTTGCTTGAGGTTCTTGAAGATGTTTCACATCTCATCCAAGAGTCTTCTTCACTTCTAACAGAGTTGCAGGCTTTAAACTCTGCGGGTGTGGACCCTTAGAGTCGTTGACCCACTCGGCCATCATGAGTGTCCTTAAGGTGCGGACACACCAAACCGACAAAGAACTAGCGGTGACGAAAGCCAACTGTTGCGTCGTCTACGTCGCCTCACGTCGCCCTGTGTCAGTTGCATTTGAACACACTACACGGACTACATCCGACGGCCAAGTGGCACGTACGTTCTGCGCCTGCGTGAGAGAGAGCGGAGTGAGAGAGTGGTACATCCTGTCAGCCGAGGGGTTTCCTATCTGTGCAGCCGAGCACCGCAGCACCTCCACGGACTATTACATCCAGACGGTCCCGGTGTTTCCTCCGCAGGTTCCACTTCACTCAGCTGCCCGATAAACCCGCTGCTTCTTCCCACTTTAACCTGAATAACAAACCAGGGCTCGGTGCTCCGGTTGGATCCAAACGGAGAGCCGGGGCTAGCTCAGAGGCTAGCGGAGGCTAACTGGCTGTGCTTCCCTCCGGTCATGCTGCGGCTAACGCTCCGCTAGCCGCTCCCAGCTAGCTCCGGTTTGTTATTCAGGTTAAAGTGTGAAGAAGCAGCGGGTCTGTGGGGCAGCTGAGTGAAGTGGAGCCTGAGGAGGAAGCACCGGTTAGCCCGGTTTCACTACAGGCAGATTCACCCGCTACAGGGGCGAGGAAATAAAACCTGAACAGCCAATCAGAGTGATCTCTCTCACCGACAAGCTCCGCCGCGGATTCAACATGCTCAATCGGCTGAAAAGCCACTGAAGTGCGGACGGTGCAGGACACGTGGCAAAAACTAGGCCAACAGACACTCATTGACGGCCCGACTTTGGTCGACGGCCGACCGCTGGCTTGGTGTGTCAGGGCCTTTAGGGTTAAATGGCAGTCACTACCCAAGCGCTGGTATTAGACGACTTCTGAAAGAGGTCGGGTTGATGCAAAAGGTGCGTCAGTTTATAATGCTGCCAGACAGTGTCAATTTGAAACACCACTGGTAAAAACAAGAGCTGGAAAGTCCCTATAGGGTGGGAGGATCCAACAAACCACAGACACAGGAGGCTGCTATCCGCTTCCTGTATGAACGTAGAGCCAAACCGTGATGTTTTTTTCTACATTTAACCACATGCTCTTGTTGCACGAGGAAATAAATGTAACTATGAGGTGTGTGCAGCTAATGAGCAGAAACTATATGTCCTGTGAAACAGAAGTGTATTTTGAGAAGACACAATGCACGTTACAAGTGTAAACTGACATGGTGTCGTAAATATGGTAATTTATATGAAATAACAATATGGTTTTATGGATATAATCTATTAGTTAATTGTCATGAAAGGATATTTTTTTTGTCTTGAGGTTATTTGTTATTATTGTATGTAAATATATCCTTGACAGGCCACAGGCTGCTGTTAGATTTGGCCCGTCAGTTTTTACAGTGCAGTCTCTCAGCCAGTCAGTCAGCAGCTGTGCAGCGCTGTCACACTTCATCAAAGCTCCATCACCAATGATAATGTGACCTGGCCGACTCAGCACCGCCACTCCCTGCTGCCCAGAATATTGGCAAGTGTCAGATAGCCAATAGATTTATGTATGCAAATCAGCCCGATCAATACCGTCTGCCACGGCCCGAGATCTACAACCACACCACATCGCCTGGAATATTTCCTGTCAAATAAAATCCTGTGGCAGAGCAGAGGGAGGGCAGAAAAAAAACTTAATATGAAAGGAAAAATGATTCGGAGAAGAAGAAGAGGAGGAGAGGAAAAGTGGAGATATGATGAAGAAGGTTCGCTGTCAATGAGACGGCAGACAGCCAATCATCCAAGAGAATAAATCAGTGCAGGGCTGTCATTGGAGGAGGGAGGAGCAGTGAGAGGACACGAGGAGGTTTAACTGTCACAGTGCAAACACGTGTACGTCATCATGTCACAGTGTTTTCTTTACACAGTCTGTTTGTCTCATTTCAGCAGTGCAATCAGGTACATGACTGCAGTTACTCCAAAGGTTACAGACAGGAAACAGAAATTGATTTATTTTATCTTTTATTTTGTAAGCAGAGAAAAAAGAAGTTTTTTTCTAATGTTACGCAGTTTACCAAATGTTAACTGATGTGAGACAAACAGTGTCGCTACAGTCTCTACTGAAAGATGCAAAACTACATACTGTGCCTCAGAAAGTTCGGTTTGTCATTGTGCATAGGTGTTATAATATTTCTACATGTTTATATAGGTATATGTTTTTATTGTGTTGGTGTTCCTGTAACTTTTTCTCCCTTGAAAAAACATTTGTTGATCTCAGCATGACTTACCTGGTTCAAAATGAGTTAGATAAAATTTGAAAAATACATATAAACAGAGAGGGATGTATTTTTTCTATTTTTATGAATTAAATATGAAATCTTTTACATTAATTATCAAGTTGCATATTCTCAAAGTCGTATTCAAATGTAATATTTTTTGGTTATTGTCCTAACTCACATCTGACTGGAATGGTCCAATCAATGGTGCAAAATACAAACTGTATTTCAGAAATGTATACAGTTTATTCACATTCAGTATTTAATAATACATATCTTTTGTTCTTGTAAATTAAAAATGTAATCTTTTACATTAATTATCAAATAATATAATTTCAAACAATGTATTCATATACAATATTTTTTGGTTATTATTCTTACTCAAATCTGACTGGAAAAGTTTGACTTTATATGACAAAAACCTACCAAAAAAATATTTTTAATTTAATAAACAACTCAGTAAGTTGATTTTTAAAATGACGACGACCAATGACTTTTTTGCAGTATGAATTTTTCCTGTTAAGTTGTTACACATTTAATATTTTAATGTCATATGTATGGTTTTTCTTTGTGTGTGTGTCTCGTAAAATGTTGATGCTGTATCTGTATTAGCAGTATTAGTGTAAACATTAAAAAGATATTGCAATATTGAATACAAACCTAAAGAAAATAATGTGATTTTCTTTCCTGAAATGTTTTGAAAACATAAATAATCCCTTTAGTATAATAATTTCATTTAAACTCTTGATTTGTGATTTTTTTTATTTTATTTAGTTGAGCATATAAAATGCAACCTTCTAATCTCTTTTATAGTCATGAAAATAAATAAATAAATAAATAATAATTTTAAAAACAAATACATATTGACATAATTGTAAAGCAAAGCATCAATAATATTTTAGCCATAAAATTATTTATTTATTTTTATGATATAAAGCACTTTGAGTTGCTCTTGCTGTATGAACTGTGCTTTACAAATAATAATAATATCATTATTATCATTGATGATATTCTGACTGAACTTTTGTGAATGTGGTTTTGATGCTTTAAAGCATTTCAGGTAATGAGTTGTAATAGAATCTTTCATTTTAAGATAACAGTGTTGATTTAAACAGAGCCGCTGCTCCTCCATCACCTCCTCCATCACCTCCTCCATCACCTCCTCCATCACCTCCTCCACCTTCCAGGAAAAGGCCAGACTAAGCACAAGGAGAGGGGTCGGGTGGGGGTGGAGAGGAGGGGGCATGTCGGTCGCCTGTCGGCGTGGCAGCAGCCGCCGTGTCACCGCCTCCCCCGTGGGAACCGCCCGTCAAACGGAAAGGTTGTGCCACATCTGCATAATCATTACCACGGCGACAGAAAGTCATTCTGGGAAACAATCAATGTTGTTTTAAGGGATCTTAAAAAAAAACAAAAAGACAGAAAAAAAGGGTTGAAGTGTCTTAAAGAAGATCAAGTGTCTCGGCCGGACGAACGGCAGCGCTGGCAGTTTTACCAGAAGCTTCGGAGCGCCTCTGAGGTTTTTAGAGACAAACACTTGGAACCTGTTTTTCAGTAAAACACACAGAGCGAATCAGCGCTGAGCTCTGCCAGCACACCAAGGAAACGCTGCACGACTTAACCTCTGTGCCGTGTGGCTGCTCTACAAAATCTGAAATAACACAGTGTTCTATTACAGCTTCTGGTCTATTGGTATTATGTTGTGTCTCTTCTATATTCATACGTACAGTAAGCCTATAAATCAGCATGTTTAAGGGTGCTTTCACACCTGCCCTGTGGGATCCGGTTCAATCAAACTCAAGTTCATTTGCCCCCTCAGTGTGGTTCATTTGTGCAGGTGTGAACACACCAAAACAAATGAAACTCTGGTGCGGTTGGTTTGTGGTGAGAAGGTGTTCCGACCTGGATGTGAAGCAACTGCAGTCACATGACACATTGTTTGGGTTAAACATGAGCATGTTACAGTCCTGGAGGATTATTAATGTGCACCTCCTCCTGTACTGCCTTAATATGCACATTCAGCACATCCAATGCATCAAAACATTGTTTTCTAGTTGGAGCCGCATTTGCCTCGTTTTCAAACTGTATGCTTTGACTAAAATGAACAATGACAGCAATATAGTCCACGATGAGCAGCGCTAAAATCAACCTGCGTAGTTGTCCCTCCATTGTGACATTAGAAAGTGTCACATTTATCTTGCAAGTGTACTCTTCTTCAACGTTTGCTTTACTTCCTGGATTTTTCCCACATGGAAATTCTGACCAATCAAGAGCAGCTTTCTCACACAAGGCATTTGATCTGGTCCTCTTGTAAATGCTGCCGTGAGAACACCAACCAACTCTAGGCAATTATACAACTTTGGAACAACATGAGTCCCTGATTCAGACCAGGGGAGACCACTCTAGGGCTGACAGCAGCCTAACCAAACCTTTAGCATCTGCGTAACATTTGATCCAGTCCAGGTCACATCCAGGCCAATACATTTGTGTCTTAAAGGTTCAGTGCGCAGGCTTTAAGGGGATGTTTTGGCAGAAATGGAATACAGAATAATAAGTATGTTTTCTTTAGTGTATAATCTGAAAAAAAGAATCGTTGTGTTTCGTTACCTTTGAATGAGCCGTTTATATCTACATGAGGAGCAGGTCCTGGTCTACAGAGATCACAAAGTTCAACACCATGTTTCTACTGTAGCCCAGAGCAGACAAACCAAACAC
Organism: Epinephelus fuscoguttatus; assembly: GCF_011397635.1. Classification (NCBI taxonomy): domain Eukaryota; kingdom Metazoa; phylum Chordata; class Actinopteri; order Perciformes; family Serranidae; genus Epinephelus; species Epinephelus fuscoguttatus. Next base: position 44,468,219 of record NC_064757.1, read on the forward strand.
TGGTTCGATTAAACACGTTCGAACACATGAGCTTGGCCAGGAACAAGGAGGTTTGTGAGACAGCTGGTGAAGAGACGGATCAGCCCAGACGGCCCGTAGAAACATGGATGGATATCTTGACAGTCCACTGACATGCCGGCCCACCGAGATTTGTTCGGGTAAGCCAGATGGCCAGCACGTCAATATTTTCACAAGGCTGTATTCTTTAACGGTTATGTCCAAGTTGAAATATGGACTTGCTAAAAGTCTAGTGTGTGGGATTTAGTGCCATCTAGTGGTGAGGTTGCAGACTTCAACTGACTGAAACTTTTCCTGTGTTGTGCCAAGAACTATGAAGAGAACTACAATGGCTGAAAAAGCGAAGAGCCCGGTCTAGAGCCAATATTTGGTTTGCCTGTTGTGGGCTACTGTACTACTACTACTCTGTGGAGGAGAACCCGTTACATATGGACTGAACAGCTCATTTTAAGGTAACAAAAACACAGCGATTCTTAGTTTCAGGTGATTAGACACTTAAGAAATCATAGTATTTTCTGTTTCTGACAATACGTCCCATGAAATGCAACACACTGGACCTTTAACTGCAAACTGAACCCTGTATTCTTTAACTGTTGTGTCCTATCTGAACTCTTTAATCTCCACTTGTTATGCCCTGACTAAATGCTCTTTGTTTTTAAAAAGAAGATAAAAGGAGGAGATGAGGAGTGAAAAGGAAGGTATGAGTAAGAAGAGGCAGAGGACGAGGAGTAAGAAAAACAAGAGCGCTGAGACGAGGAGGAGTGAGGAAGAGAAAGAAAAAACAACAGCTCTGTGACAAGAAAGAGGAGATGAAGAGAGGAGACAAAAAGGAGGAAGATGAAAGAAGAGCGGAGGGGGAAAGAAGTGAGAAGGAGACAGGAGGTAAAGGATGGTGATGAAGAAGCAAAGGGAAGAAGTTGAAAAAAAGAGGAGGGAAGGAGGAGAAAGGAGAGGAAGGAGAGGGTCCTCCTCTATCAGCAGATAAGAGGCAGAAATGGATGAATCCTATTGGCCGGCGAGCCTCTTCCAGCCTCTTATCTCCTCGCCTTCATGAACTCAGGACACATTTCATAGAAATTTGCGAAATCAGGAAAGCTGGGTATCGTGTCATCTATCACCGGGCGACACCGGCCCATACATCCTCCCGGCTTCACAATAAAAGCCACAATTGACACTTTTTGGGGGGGTTCTTAACAATTATATGCTGCAGCAGCTACACGGCAGCTTTGGGTTTCTTGTTTGTTGTTTTCAAGGTCAAACAAACTTGGGTTGAATTCAGGACTTCCAGGCGGCTTTAAAAACGACCAAAGTCTCTTATAAATCAGCCGCTCGCTGTCTGTGAACCATGTGTTGAGGAGGAAAGTTTGACTGTGGTTGTTTCTGATGCATCAAATGAGATCAAATATGACAGAAGGTTTGAGCTGGAGAGAAGAGAACAGACAAAAGGACGGTGTGGGAACGACAGCACAGAAACGTTCTCAAACAGAACCCTGAAACAACAACGATGTTTGAGCTAATGAACACTTTGTGCACACAGATTAGAGACAGGAATCATGACTGTACACGGAAGAAGAGGAGTGATGGGTGAGAGAGAAAGAAAAAGAGGAACAAAGCAAAGGCCTGAGAAAACAAAGATACACATTACCAAGACTTCATTTTTGTAGTGTGTGTGAATAATTGGGGTGTTCTAGGTTAGGCACCTTAGTTCTAGGGTTACAGTCAGAGGCGACCCCAGAAGTTCTTCATAAGATGGGGCCACTTAAAATCTTGGGGTGGGACACCGTGAATTTCGGGAATTCTGCTACACTGTTGTACTGAAAACTATGCCAATATGGAGAGTTAATAATTGCATACTGATGTACTTTGGGTTCTTATGTTATAGGTACTAATTATCAGATGTGTTTAGACGAATACTGGTACAATTAACATTTTGAATTTTACAAGAATTCTGCTGTAATGTGTTATTTCTCTATATAAGTTATTTGATCCATTGTTCGTCAAATAGACTGGTTTTCCTTTTACTTAACTCCATTAATTTGACGGAGTGATTGTAAGGAAGAAAACTGGGAATAAGCCTTCTGAAAGTCAGGGGAGACTTGTGTTTACCCACAGAACCCATTTTTATTCAAGTATCTTAAAGGGATAGTGCACCCAAAAATGAAAATTCAGCCATTATCTACTCACCCATATGCCGAGGGAGGATCCAAGGGGAGAGGAGGTAGCAACACAAGCTACAGGCTACAATGAGGCTAAAAACAGAGTTCAAATGACGTTTTTCCAAACAACTTTTTATGTCGGGGCTTCAGGACACTTGGATCACTACCAGATGCTGCGCTAGACTTTTTTGTCGCCGGTCATTTTGACCGACAGGGTCATAAAAATCCAGTCGTAATCTATTTTTACTGGTCATTTTAATTTTTGTTTTTAAATGATAATAAAGATATTCAAAGACATTTAGTTTTCATTCGTTCGTTTTTAATAAATTCAACAAGCAAGTTATAAAGTGTGCATTAATAAGGACATGAATGAAAAGATGAACAGAAATCCACACACCCGTGCCATTAGGCTTCGCCCTGGACACACCGGACAGCACTAATGCGTCCGTTGTGTCCAGGGCGTTATGTAGTTATGTCTGTAGGCTCGGTGACACAAAATTAAAATTGTAATGAAGTGATTATGGTATTGAAAAATGTGTTTGGTTATGCACTGTTGTGTTATTTTAAATTATAAACACGGTATTTTCTCCTCACGTTCCTCACTCAGTGTGTGCTGTTATTTTATTTTGAAAATTGGCCGGATTCTCTCTCTCGTCTTTTCTGTGTCCGACTTCCTGTTTGGTATGATCTGCTCGATCCAGCTTGACAGAAGCGTTCACGGCTCCCGTGAAAAATAGACCAGACACCAAACTGAAGCGTTGCCTCCGCGGGCGCTCCGCTCTGCTCAGCGGCCTGTGTGGACAGTCAGATAGGTTAACATGGGCGCCGATTGAAAACTGCCTCCGCTGCTGGGCGCCGTGCCTCGGTTCCGCATCCGGTGTGTCCAGGGTGTTATGTCAACAACGCTACATGAAGCAGATGAATGACCTTTTCTCTGCAGTGTGAAAACGGCAGCCACTTAAACCACTGACTGTGCACTCCGCCGCCAAGTGGGCAGGGGTGGTAATTGCAAATGGTCAAAATGACCGACGGCCTTCAGATTTTCCGGTCATTGTTGTAAAAAAACGGTCAATGACCGAGAATATCCAGTTAACGTGACCCCTGATCACTACGGACGAGCAGTATGGAGATATTTTGTGGTTTCAATGATGTGTTTTTGGACGTTTGAATCTGGGGCGCCGTCAGCCTCCATTAGGTGGAGTTGTGTTGCTACCTCCTCTCCCCTTGGATCTCTGCAAGTGATGTGAGGACTCTAAAACTTCACCTGAGCCTCCCTCGGCATATGGGTGAGTAGATAATGGCTGAATTTTCATTTTTGGGTGCACTATCCCTTTAAGATGAGAGTTGAAGGAACCCATTTGAAAGAAGCCATGCCAGTTGTTCCCTCGCCAAAATTTAGCCTGAAAGGACCTTTGCTCTGCCGCGCAGTAATCGCGTTCCCCCTAAAAAAGGAAAGCATTTTTAAAGGCGGTTGCTTCCGCTGTGGTCCATGGCTGTGATGCCAAGCACATGCTCATTGAACACTGGCAGAAGTGCGAGCTAGCTTGTCGTCGCATACTTTTAGCAAGACAACAGAAGTCACTGAAGTGACCAAAGATTAATGCATATTGGCAATTTCCCAGTCATCTGAAGTTTGGTTCTGCCAACACACGCATGTGGTAAGGTTTAGGCAGCGAGCTGGAGTATCGTCCTATGACATTTAGATCCACTGTTTGGACAGTTAGTCGCAGAGACAATGGACAGAAAGATTAGTGGATCAGACGGAAACTGTGTGTCTGTGGAAACATGTCAAGCAGTCATTTATGACGGAAGTCCCTCTCACAGTCTTTAAGCAGCTTCTCACAGCAGAATCAGGTTTTGCTGAAACAATAACTGATGCTAAGTCCATTCATTGTGGCTGCCCCGTATTAACGATCACAAGCTGCAGTTGTTCAGGAATTATCAACCGCTCCAGCAGTTGAGCGCTCCACCGATGGATGGACCTCCAGCGCTACAGAGAGCTACTTAACAGTGACGGCCCACAACATCACTCCCAAGTGGGAAATGAAAAGTCCGTTCCTGCAAACTCAGCCCCTTAATGAACAGCATCAGAGCACACATCTGGCAGAGAAACTAAAGGAGGAAGTATCAGAGTGGAAACTGAAGAAACCAGGGACAAGTACTGCAATCATGACCGACAAAAAACATTGTCAGTGCTTTCTGTGAAGCTTGACTGCGTCCAACAGAAGGATGCTTTGAGCTCACTATACATTTAGCATCAAGGGAAGAGAAACAAGTGCCCCGACTCCTCAGAAGAATCAGACAGGTTGTGTCCTCTTCCACCTCAGAACTGCTGCATGTTTTGGAAAAGGTGATCCTGAAGAAACTAAAACACTTCCTCGTTCATGACTTTCCCACACGCTTAAACTCCAGTAATGACATGATTCCTTTTAACTTGGAGAAAGCGATCAACAAAAAAGATGTTCATGTGTCTGATCAGGATGTGATCCTAGCACACCTTCAGTTCCAATGATTCTACCTCTCAAAAAGATCATCCTGAAATCCACAGAACCGAATGCTGGAGACAAGGACGCCATTTCCCTCAACTGCAACCCTCTTGCATTGTCAGTCAAAGTATCCTCATCTTGCAAAGTTAGCAAATGCTTCCTTTTTGTACCAACTACCTCTGTCCCAGCCCGAGGGTGTTTTTAACAGCTGGAGACACATCTGCCGTCTCTCCAGACTTTGTGGACCATCTAATTTTTCCGAAAATAGAGGAGTAAAACTTGGAGTAGTCTTGGTTGACTTTGCTTACACTTGACCTCAATGTTAGAAGCTAAAAGTGCACTGCTAGCTTTAGTTATAAGTATACAGGTCACAGTCTAACGATGGACAATTCCTGACATGTGCGTTAATTAATAAACATCTACCAATCGTAAAGGTCGGTAGTTTGATCCCTGGCACTTTGAAGTGTCAAAGCAACCTGGTCTCACTCCGAAGCTGTCAAAAACTGGTGCTTGGTCAGTGACTTCCGGCATCAACTTCAGCGTGTTACATGCATTGTCTGTTTTCAAAATACACTTCTGTTTTCACAGGAAATGTACAGTTTGCATACAGTCTCTTTCAAAATAAAAGCACTACGTCGCTACAGCACTGCAAATTGATGTTTTTTTCCCTTCAACAACAAACACATGTGGTTAGGTTTAGGAAAAAAGAACAGGGTTTGGCTTTACAGTCTTAAAGGAAGCAAACACAGGCTCCCGGGTGAAAGTCGGTGGTTGTTGGACCCATTGACCACCCTTCCCACTTGCCTTACTTGAACTTCTCTCACTTTAAAGATATTTTTTTGGGCATTTTGCCTTTATAGATAGGATAGTCAAGCGTGAAGGGGGGAGAGAGAGAGGGGGGATGACATGCAGCAAAGGGCCACAGGCTGGATTTGAACCTAGGCCGCTGCGGCAACAGCCTTGTACATGGGGCGCCTGCTCTGCCACTAAGCCACCGACGCCCCGAACTTCTCCCGCTTTAACTGTAATTGTTGCCCCGCTGTGTTTCCCCGTGATGCTGCCGGCCGCTGTTAAACAACAATGCCGACCGACTGCACATCATGCCAACATGAAAGGATGGCTTTTTTTTTTGGTGTCTGACACTGGAAGTCGCTGACCAGGCGCCAGTTTTCAGCGACTTCAGAGTGAGACCGGGTTGGTAAAAATGCAAAGGCGGCATAAAGAAGGGACTTCATAGCGGCCCTATAGCGCCATCTCTGTGTAAAAAGGGCTCTAGTTTCTTGTGAGCTCATGTGGGTTTGACCCTTTGGTTTATTTGAATTTAAGTGTTTATTCATGTTGTTTGTCTGTAACTGAGCGTGCACGGGACGTGAATTGCTGCATGTTCCAAACGTTTTTTCACAAATATACTTCTGAGTATTTCTGTGTGTGTGCAACCAGTAAAGTTTGAATTAAGTCCTGTATGGCATCTCAGATGTCCGTGTGTGTGTGTGTGTGTGTGGCAGCACTGTGCATGACAAACTGGTCCAATTTCAGGCGTGTCGCGGCGGCCGGCTGATATTTGTCTCACTGGCGTTGTTGTTGTTGTTGCAGCCCTTCCTTCCTCCTCCTCCTCCTCCTCCTCTTTTTAGTTTCCCCTCAGATTTGAATCGGCAGGGGGGCCGCGGTCTGTTCCCCCTCTGACAGCGCAGAAATAATTACAGTACAACCTTCCCCCCTCGCTCGCTGTTATATTAGCCCTCTTATCAGGCTGCTGAGGGGGGTAGTTGATCAACTAAGGTCACTGTATCCTGACCACAGCACAACAGCTACACCGCCATTTGGAGATATGATAAATAAAAGCCGGGGGTTACGCTGCAACAACACTGTTATCTGCTACAGAGTGCTTTTTGTTTCATTCTCTTCCCTCCCCACACCTCGTCTGTGTTCTCCGGAGAAAAGAGGAGAAAGTTAAAGTAGCCGATGGAGAGAATATGGAAACCTGAGAACGCCTGGTGAAAATGATGAGCTGAAATAATAAATACCTCGGCACGATTTTGAAGCTTAAACAGAGAAGCTGCACTTTGTGCTGTGTTTTATTTATTTCCTGACCGTGCAGTGATAGCGTGAGAGGTTAGGAGGGGGCCGGCTGTGGTTGTAAATGCAGCTACATTATTCTAAAAACGGGTCGGAGACAGCAGCGCTGGTGTGAGCGGAGATAATAGATGCACCTACATTATCCTGAAGTGGCGGGGAAATTGAGGGGTTAGGAGGGTGAGCAGAACAGATGTGCCTACATTATTCTAAAGCCAGATTGATAGCGACGGGGGGTCGAGACGCAGAGTGTAAAAATAAATACATCTCCATTATACTGGAGTCATGTGAGAGCGAGAGGTTAGAGTGAGCGGGGAAAACAGATGCAGATGCATTATTCTGGAGTCAAAGTGAAAATTTTAGAGGTGGAGGTGAAGCTGGAAAAGTGGATGCACCATTACTCTTCAGTTTAAGTGATAGTGGGAGGTTAAGGATGCAGGTTTACCTACATTATTCTCAACCTGAAAGAGACAGGAAGAGCACAGTGTGAATGGAGCTGTGTTCAGGAGGAGGGGAGGACTTAGAGGGTGAACTACAGCCTGATAAGAGCAAAGGCCACAAGGACTGTCAGGTTTTATTCACATTCATGGGAGAAAATCAAATATTTGATCTTGATTCCCGAAATTCATAACCGAGGAAAAACCTTGTTCTTCTGCAGGAGGTGTTTGTAAAATGCACCCTTACAATCTGTTGCTAGTTAGTGAATAAAAGCCCCCAAACTATCATCGGGTTGGGAAAAAAATCGTGATAAAGATCAGGCTGTTTGCTGATTTTTAACAACACAACGGCCTTACAGCTCATTAAAGCGGGATTTATACTGACTTACTTACCTATGCATGTTTCCTACGCCGTTGTGAGCATTCATACTCATGCGGTGGTGTGTCTGTGTCACTCTGCAGTTACACCTCCAAAGCAGTAGTCTGCGGTGGGGTTTCTGTGAAGTGCTGTAAAGTCTAGTTGATTCAAAACACACATTAAACACACATTAAACATGGCTTAGTAGAGACAATTTTAAACACAAGTACACAAATCAGCTTCACTATAACTCGCAGCATTCACAGACAAACACTTGTCTTTATCTGGACACATTTCCCCCACCAATACAACATGCTAACATTATTAGCACAAATCTATGGCATTTTACATTGTATAAATTAGCCTAGCAGCTAGCAGACTTTTCCTCTCCTCATATGAAGCCAGGGACAACAGCAACATTTAACAAAGGTGACGTTACAAAATTCAGCTCCATTACAGCTCACAAGGTTCACTGACAAAACAACCGTCCAATATAACATGCTAACGTTATTACCTTTTGTTGCCTGTAGCCTTTGACTCCGCCCTCTAGTGCCATCTGTTGGATCTATCTGTCCTGACATAAAGGACACATGGTAGTATGTAGGCAGTGACGTTAACAACGATTGAGTTATCTATTTATGCACGTAAAGGGAGAATAAATGAGCCCTTAGGGCCGTTTCATAGTTGATGGAAAGGCACGCAAGATGCATTGTCCGCCATGATGCGTGCTTGCGCCTCAAAATGTGTTGTCCATTTTTTTTTTTTGATACACGACGCAGCAACGCGTGTAATACCATGCGTTGCCAGCGGGGGTGATAATGAAAGCGACGCACTTGAAGTTAACCACTTTTTGTTATTCACAGAAGAAGCAGGTATGAAATATGGCGGGTGAGGAGGAAAAACTTTGCAAACTTGTACGGGCACACCCCCATTTATGTGACAGTTCTAGTGCCCTGCACTCTGATAAAATAGCAGCACTAGCTAGCCGGAATGTACCGGTGACTCTGCTACCACCTATTGCGCGAGCGATGTATTGCATTTCAAGTCGCCCGCGTCGCTTGCGTTCAGTGTATTGACTATGAAAGGAAGTGCGTTGCTCATGTCGCTTGCACATATTGCGTGTGTCAACTATTAAATGGCCCTTACAGTAACAAATCTGAAGCGTCATCTGTTTGTCACTAAAGCTCCTTTTCAAGTGGACAAAAACAAACAAAAAACAGACACATCTGGCTTTTGTATTTAATGGAAAAGGTTACAATTTAAGTCGTAACTTTAAGGCTAATAACTTGCTTGGTGGTTGCAGCAGCAGACTAACGTTACTTCATAGTAATATGGCAAAATAAAAATTCTAGGATCATTTTGTATATTTTCTGCAGATTTTACTGCTGACTCATACAGAGCATCAACCAACAGTCCAACAGTAACTTGATGAAAGTAAAAATGCTTTTAAAATGTTTTGCAAAATATTTGATTGGACGCAATTAATCAATATTTGGTCAATATCCACTCATTCAAAAACTGTGACAACTCTGCAGTCAGTCAGCATGAGCACATATAATTACAACAAGGCACTGTTTAAGCTTATAGTCTCAAAGATAACACTTGCCTCAACTGGTGCTGCTGCAGTGTGAAAGATGGAAGCTCAACAGGGACAAAAATATGTGAAAGATCACAAAGTACAGCAGGATATGTTCATGATGACGAACTCTGTTAGAGAGGAGCTGATTTAACTCTGGTCACGAGTCTAGTTTGTGTTGGGGTGCTGCACTGAATGGTGTTATAGACTCTTACTCTGTCTTTCTTACACACACACACACACACACACACACACACACACACACACACACAGGGACTAAATATTGCTCTGGAGTCTCTTAATAAAGTCAGATGTGAATTTGTTCGTCTTCCACAGAAACCTGCAGCGTGAATATGACAGCTAGTCGATGCTGTGACAGCCACAATGCAAAGTAACGCACAGCCCACTTTCTGACAGCACTCTGCCTATATGCTCAGTGTGTGTGTGTGTGTGTGTGTGTGTGTGTGTGTGCAGGGCTGATGTGAAGCCTCCTGACAGTCCGTGTGAATCTCTTCCAGTCTCTGATTATCACTTTGAGCTTCTGACAGTCCGACTCTTTGGATTTAAAAAAATGAAATAAAATTAGAGCTGGATAAGAGACACACGTCTCACACAAACACACAGGTGAGGACGGTAGCGGAGGACAGGTGACAGGTGCCAGGACATGTGCGCAGCTCAGGATTGGCTGCCTGTAGGTGAAACTGTGCATATTATGGAGGTCAATCTGGTCTTTGAACACCTCTGAACTACACCTGCAGGGAGCATTAAATATGGACAGAGCAACCAATACACCAAGTGTTGCATATTGAGTTAGACAGATAATAACAAGTCATCCGTTATAAAGAGAAACATAAAAGGGAAACAGGATGTCTGACAAGGTTTGGGGACAATTTACTGCATTTGTGAGAGACCTATCAGATGATGGAGAAAGAATGAGTGCTCCGTGATAGAGAACTTGCAATATGGTTATTTTATACTAAATTTTTGTGAAGATAATGAAATAATATTCACATGCTTTTAGGATTTATGCATGTCTAAAATATGACTTTATGTCTGAGAGGTTGTTTCTTTGTGGTCAGTGGTGCCTCACCGTGTGCTTTGACTGACGAGGCACCATCTGTTTTATATGTACCTACACATGTACGTATAAAGAATATTTTTTTGAAAGAAAATATGGACAAAGCAAAACTTTTCAGGCATAATTTAGCCATTAAAATATCTTAAACTGTATCTGTGTTATTTCAGTTTTGCTATGTGAAGCACTTTGGGCTGCATGTGTGTATGAAGGGTGCTGTATGAATAAAGCCAGGGGTGTAAATATAGACAGTGCAGGCAGTGTGGCTGTGCAGGGGCCCCTGGGCTGGAGGGGCCCAATGCCACCTGGAAATACGCCCGTGTTCAAAAAAGAACTTAAATTTAATCAAAAATGGTGCGATTTTCTATACATGCCCTGAAAAAGGCAAAACCTATCTCCATCATGGTTTTCTGTTTTTGTAAAATAGCATCAGTCTAATATGAAATTATGCTTATTCTACAGAAACTATAAAAACTATAATTTAACTACAGAAACTATAAAAAACCCAAGTTCGTTAAACTACTAATTTCCTATTTTCTCTTGTAGTTTTTGTCATATACAGATATATAACAGTGATTTCTGGGTAGTATGTGTTGATGCTGTCTAATATCAATTCTCAGTTTAATCATGTAACGAGATGAAATGATTTACAACAGTTAGTTTAGGTGTAAAATCTCTTTAGGCTGACAAGCTGAGCACATCTGCAAGCAGATATGACATAAATGAGGCAGGAAGGCACATTGTTGGTAAAATATATATAGACCTAAACTATGTATGTATGTGTGTGTGTGTGTGTGCGCTTCATAGCCAGTAACTAAGGTCTGTCATAATAGCGTGCACTGGGGCCCATCGCAACTCCCTTACGCCACTGAGTAAAGCTGAGTTGAGTTAAACTTTCAGTAATACTCATAATTGTCTATGTAAAATTAAATCTTACTGAATTCTTATATGATGATGATAATCAGTATTTTTAATACACTACGGTATGAGAAATGTCCCTTTAAGTAAAATTGAAACAGCATTTGAAATGTATAAACACATACACAAAGATAAATTAAAGTTAAAATAATAATAATATTAATAATAAACTGAGCAGATGATTTTTTTTTTTAAATAGTGGGGTAATAATTATATAAACATTAATTACAGACTCTGGGTTTAAGAATAAGGCTTAAAAAGGAAGTTTTAAAAAGCCTTAACTGATCACTTACCTTAATTTTTTTTAACAGAAGATGAGTTGAATAATCTGCATTAAATATAATAATAATAATAATAATAATAATAATAATGACAATAATAATAATGATGATAATAATTACCACGCAGTGCAACCACAGATGAGATACATTCCTTTATTGTAATTAAAGTTTTTAAACGTCTGCTCTGCCGCGCTGCAGGAATGTCACGTCAAAACATAAAGTTTAAAAAAATCTGCTCAGATAAAGAATTTCATCATCTGTGAAAATAACGACCAAAAAAAAAATAATAATAATAAAATCAACTGAAAGTTTTCAACCATTGCACGTCATTAGGCGGCAAAATAAATCTGGAATAAAACATGGAATAAAATACAAAAAGGTAGCAATCAACACAGTGTTATATGATTTAAGATTGAGGAGCAGTGGAGATACGGACTGAGAAGAAGAAGAAAAAAATTCCAGTTTTCATTTCTACATTTATCTAATAAGATGTCAGATTTATTTTCTCTGATAGATTCAGGATGTCGGATTTTATTCTGACAATAGTGTGCTTTAAAGTCAGCAAAATAAAATCAAGAACAGATTCTGTAAAGTAGCAGCCCTCACGCTGATCAACAGGAAGAGAGACAGTCCGAGGCTGCTCTCCGGACGGACGGACGGACACACACTCTGTCACCTGACAGCCGCTCACTTCCTCCACACCTGAAACACTCTGAACTCTGCGTTCAGTTTAGCCTCCTTCAACAAGACATCCCTCATCTGCAGTGAACACAGCTTGTTAGCAACACGAGCTGCTGAAGCTAAAAATGCTAAAGATGCTAACAAGCTTGTTTTTCATTTCCTGTTAAATTGAATGAAACCAAAATATCAAAACATCAAAGTCTTCCTCTCTGAGGATGTCGAGGAAGAGGAAGGAACACACTGTGGTTCTGCTCACACTGCGGGTTTATGATTGAACATGTGATCTAATATGACATCACAGAGGTTAATTTACTCTTGTACCCTCTGGTTTAGGTCTGATGACGTCAGGAGTACTGCAGCAGAGAAACTTTGCTCCCTTTGGACACTGTGGGAAATATCTTCAATGATGCCACAGACATAGCGACATTTGGTCAGTGGCCCATCAGCGTTAGACACTGTCGAACAGAGGCACACTTTAGCTGCGGTACGAGACGGTGGCTCATACTGACACTCCAGGAAACTCACGCAGCATAAATAGCGAGACAGTGAGCATAAGGCAGGGAGGAGAGGAGCTGGATGAGTCCAGTGTGAGACCAAAAGTCAGTCCAGTTATTTAAGAACAACATAGTGTGTTAGTTTGTGCACCATGCTATGCTAGTGACGTATATCATGTGATGTTACATTAGGTTAGTAATCCTCTTCTCCACGGCATAAAAAACCCGCTAACACCGGCTATCATCTGGCTTTTGAATGACTAAGGCTACAAAGGACTCTGCAGTAGTCACAGGTGTTGATCGGCTCCGACTGGCATTGATGGAAACACAACATACAGGTGAACGTGGTACTTTTAGCCCCTTAATCGGCGAGATGCAGCGACGCAGCACCACAAAATAACATCTGTCTCCGCCCAAGCGGCGCTCAAACGTTCCAAATGAGTCTGCACCAAGCTTGGAAGACAGACTGAATAAGGGATAAATAAAATGAAGTCATTTTTAGCCTATTTTAGCGGGTTTTTTCTGTTTAAAAAAAAAAAAAAAACACGTACAGGAGATAATTTTGGTGGAAGAGGTGAACAACAAACTAATTTATTTAATGAGCTAAATTGCATGCTTTTGCTGCCTGAACGTAACAAAGTAAATCTAAAAATATGACGTTTTTTTACCAACGTTCTTGATTTATTTTGAAAGCGACTGCATGCATGCAGTGAGCAGAAACTGCATTTTCTTTGTAAACAGAAGTTTATTTTGAAAAGAGACGATGCACATAACAGGCGTCAATTGACACGCCTTCCCTGAATGTCCAAAACTGACGCAGGAGGTGTACTTAGTGTGTCATACTCTGACGTGACGGGCCACTGACCAAGTGTTGGTATCTGACGAGCCGGGAGTGAGAATGTGTCGAATAAACTCAGAGTAAAGTCAAAGTGATTCTATCGAGCGAAAATCTAACTTTCCAAGTTTGGAAATGTTCAGGAAACAGCAGCAGTGAAATGAACCACAAAGTGAGATTCTTCCTTCTCGGCTCTCGTTGACTCAGAGAGGTCAGAAACCAGAAAGCGTTGCCTTCACTTGCGATCATACAGCAACAAAAACAAAGACTCTTGTTTTGAAATGCAAGTGACGGAGGAAGTGAGGGGATCGGACAGGTGACAGGAAATACAGGACACAAAATAACAACAGGATGCAGTCAGTCGTCCTTCATCACTGACTCCAGATCAGTTTCACAGCTCACGTTCCAAACTTCAAAATAAAACTGCAGATATTCAGACGTCAAGGTTGGTTTTGGGGGTTTTAGTGGAGTTTAGTGGTTCCCATGGTTACCTGCTGTAACAAAAAGCTGTTAGCACTGTTAGCATAACTTCTGAAAGTGATGGATAAAAGTCCCATGATGCCGAAATGTTATTTATGGATAAAATTGGACAGGTGGTTGCAGGCGTCCTGCAGTAACATCTTCACATTCCTGGTTTCAAACACAGACACTGAGCAGAGAGAAAATCTGCTCCATCAGAGAAAAAAAAAAAAAAGCAAAAGTTTCAAGATTGCGTTAGGAGAGAAGTCAACTACAATTCCCAGAGATCACAGTAAAAGACGTCCAATAGAATAGCTTCATGGTTTTGTTGCTGGGCGGGACATGGCAGGGAAAATTTTAGTTCACTTTCAAGATTTTCTGAATTTGCTTTGACTTTCATCATCTTTTTAAATTTTATGGCGAGAATGTGCTTCCATGCACACGAAGACCAAACTGATGGAGGGAAATAAACATCATTTCCTTTACCTATCTGTTGTTGCTGCGGAGCATCGAGGTTTTCCTTACAAATAAACTCAAATACAAATTCAGAGTGAGATTCCTCCGCCCACGACCACGCTCGCCCGTTCCCTTTGTGTCTGGTGGCAAAAATAAACAAACAAAGTGCTCAAAGTTGTAAAAACTGGCACCATGTGTGAATCTGTTTGGAGAGGAAAGCCATCACCAGGGTCATGACTAATGCTGCGTTCATGTCGTACGGGATTATGAGCTTCTGACTTTCATGTTTATAAAAAAATCCAACGCAGGAAGTTTATTTTCTCACTTTTGAATTTTGAATTCTGACAATATGAAGAAGGAAAAAGTACGAGGAGTGCAAAACTGTTGTTAGCATTACAGCGTTAGTGTAAAAGCATCGATCAGGAGAACAATTACTGTGGTGGGACATGAACGCAACACGAGTTCAGCAGAGACAAAAAAAGAGGAGTAAAAGAAGACGAAGTGTAAAGTTAAGAGTTTTCTTGCTGATGTTTTTTTTACTGCAGAAAAGTCCCTTGGAGCTGATTGGCTGCCTTCACTTGTCTTCATCACTCTGGGCATAAACAGGTGGAGCAGGGTGAGCTGGGAGGACTGGTGCATTATGGGTAGTGTAGTTTGACCGGAGCCAGTCAGGACTGTCTGTTGTGTGTGTGTGGACTCTATGAGATGGCCTTGGCCTCGGGTAAGAAGGCCTCCCAGTATTTTATCAGCTGCGGAGAAAAAAGGAAATTATTCACTTTTCATAGACGTTCATTATATTACAGTGAATTAAACTTCACATGTAAACCATCTTATATATCATATTCCACTCTAATGTACTGTGGCTGCCACTAGTAAAATGAGATCATTTCATCAAACTGAACACTGTGTGCACATGATGTGTCACAAACTTCATTTTTAAATTTCAAAATCAAAGATTTCCTCTTTGAAAATGCAAAATTACTGCCAAAATGAATATTAAAAGTCAGTCATAAAAAAAATTGTGAAATTGAATGTGCATTTAAATTTATATTCAGAATTAGAATAACTTTATTATCCACTGTAAATCACAAAGCAATTTGCAATTTGTCTTTGATGGCCTTAAATTAAGTAAAAAAATAGATAAAAAGCTACGATTCACATTATTTCATATGTGTAATTTTATATAATGTGTGAATTACGTCCTTATTAAATCAGAAAATGAACTAAAATTGCCTTTTTCTTGAAGGAAATTTGACTTTAACCGATCTCACATGAGACGTCTCAAGGATTTTTATTTTATCAGATTTAAAATGTTCAATTCTTAATTTGTTGATCATCACGTGCAAGGATGCCAATGAAGCAATATTACATCAATTGGCCAAAGGGGGGCGCTATAGCAACCCATTGAAATGTCAAACTTTGAATGGGCATATCTCATGCCCCGTATGTCGTAGAGACATGAAACTTTGCACAGAGATGCCTCTCCTCATGAGGAACACATTTGCCTCAAAAACCCATAACTTCCGCTTATATAGATTTTCCACCATTTTGAATTTTTTGAAAAACACTTCAAATGGATCTCTTCCTAGGAAGTTTGAGCGATCTGCATGAAACTGGGTGAACATAATCTAGGGAGCAATATCTAAAGTTCCCTCTTGGCAAAAGTTGGAAAACTTCCTAAAACTGAGCTTCTATAAGGCAATGAATATTGTGGAGGGCGTGGCTCATCACATAAAGGTGTAGAACATCTCAAGGGTTTCACCCATCACCACGCAACTTTGTAGGCATATGACCACACATAATCTGAGGGGACCCCTCCATTATTGAGCCCATCAAACAAAATGGGGGCGCTAGAGAGCTCATTTCTTATCTAGGCCTAACCGCCATATGGATTTTTACTAAACTTGGTAGATATGTAGAACAGGACGCCTCAAGGTGACTGGAGAAATTTAACTCTAATTGGCAACTGGGTGGCGCTATAACAACAGAAAAATGCTTCAAAATGGCTAAAATGCGACCGATCGCTGTGGCTCCCCCTGTGGACCAATGTTGGTGTTGTTTCTAATGTTTGGTATGACTAAGTCATGGTATGGTATGCTGTACATAATCACGGAAACTGTCAGTGTGTCATTCTGTCAGTCAGTCATTCTGTCTGTCCCACGTTTTTCTACTCACTGACGTGGTCAATCTATGTGAAACTGCACATAGGCATTGAGGACTGGCATAGGTAGAAGGTGACAAAGCTACCAATGGCTATGGACTAGTAATACAGTCTTTGTCTTTACCTGCTGTTGTGTCTGAACCAGTGACTCCAGATATTTGATAATGATCGTTTTAAAGTCCTTCACTCTCTCTTTCTGTGCGACAGAAAAAAAGAGAAGATTTTTATACATTTATTTCAAAGCTCATTCACTCATTCATTCCCCTCTCATCCATCCATCAGATCGTCTCACCTCGAACCTGCTGACTTCTTTGCGTATGGTTTTGGAGATTTGTTCAAAGTCTCTCTCACCCTGCTGGACCTTCCCCTCCAGCTGAAACACACACAGACAGACAACACTTAGAGTTCATACATATATTTTAAAAGTTACAGAACAAACTCCTCTGTAAAAACCTTCAGAACAGAGATGTAAATCAGACTGGAAAGTTTGGTGTGTGTAAATACAACTGAACTGGATATTTTGGCTCAGAGTCTGAGGAAAAACTCATTTTGAGAAACAGACAGGATTGTGATGATGAGCTCTGATCTGACCAGCACTGAATTTAAACTTAATAAATAACACACGTTTTCACATCCCTGTCATGACGTGGCTGATCAGTGGTGATACTTTTAGTGTAGATGAAGTTTATTAATTGAAGTTATTGATATTTACTGAACTAACACAACAACCGCCGCCTGGTTACATGAGTCTTTAAAAGGCTGAAATAGTGATTAATTAGCTTAATTCACTGGTTATATGAAGCTGTCGTGGATAAAGACTCAAACTAAAGTGCTTTATGAGCCAAATGGATGCAAATTAAAACTCTGTTTGACTACATGATCTGAACGGTCACATGAAAGGGTTTGTCTGGTATTTAGGGGAAACATTTGGACCTGAAATCAAGATTTTTAACCCTAAAGTTCAGCAAAAGACTCTCAGGAAGTACAATGTGAGAGTATGAGACCTTCACTGACAAACGTCTTCATGTGACTGTGGATCGTCTGACGGCAGGAACGCAACAAAACACCAAAAACAAACAAACAGCATCATGAAAATGTTCAAACGGTGATAAATGTGAAAACCAAAAGGTGCAGTGAGGCAAATGAAAGGTGTGAAGCAGGCAGGCAGTCAGGCAGGTGGACACAGACAGACCGACAGACAGACAGACAGACACACATTCAGACAGACGGACGGGGCAGGTCCTACCTCCTCAATCTCCTGGTTGCAGGAAGGCATGGCAGGGAAAATGCAACAAAATTTAAGAGGCAGGAAAAAAATGTTCAGAGCTTCCAAAATCATAGAGGAAGATCCAGAGACATGAGCAAACACTGAGGAGAAACAAAAGCACCGACTGAAAGGAAAGTCCTCCCTGAGACTCGTAATATACGGACCTACAGTACTTTAATCTGTGAAGCCAACAGCCGACGACAAAACCATCTGAGCACAAAGTTGTGTTTACATGTTCTGCGATCAGATTTGTCCTCACATTAATATTTTGTTCAAGTTATATAATTTTATCAAGGCCAAGTTCTGGTACGACACTTTGAAATGAGCCATTAAATACTGATTCAAATTTATCACATTGAAAAATAATAAATTTAAAGTGTTTCTGTGTTTGTTTTATTATTTATTTATTAAGCTAAAACCAGTCACACACATGTCCGTGTGCAGACAGCAGAGTCAGACTCTGGCTGTAGTTCCTGTTTGGTGCCCACAGGGGGCAGTGTGGGTTAATAATCTGAACACACTGCTGTGTTTTACATCACTGAGTTACAGAAGCTGGATTTGATTCAGTGCAGAACTGCTGAGCTTTTTGTGTTTGTTTTAATTTACTGAGTCACACTGACACAGAAGTAACGTGCACCAAACACAGTGATGTTCTTGTAGCTGATATCAAAGTGTGAGGCCTGTCCCTGAAGGTGGAGGCTGGAGCGACATCCCTTTTCTTGTGCTGCTTTCAGATGCCTTACACAAGTATTTAAACCTCTGAACTCCGAAAGAAAAAAACTGGTGAAATGTCTTTCAAAAACATGGGGACAAAGGCTATGAGCAACTTGGTGAGAAATGTCCCAGAAATTGCAAAAAAAATATTTAGAAGATTATTTTAAAATAGCTAAAGAAAACCTATATTTATAATTGTCATTGTTATATACTTGAAATTTATGGTACAGAATTATTATAATTTTTTAAGCTGTTTTTCCAGGTCATTTTCTTGTTTGTTGGCTTGTTCTTAATTTTTTTTTAACCCTCATTTTTTTCATTAATTTTCTTGTTTTGAATTTTCACTTTTTACCAATTTCTTACAAGATTTCGTCTTTCATTATTCGTTGCCTTCTGCCCATGTTTTTGAAAGAAACCAAGCCAATCTGCTCCGGTCTGAAAAGGTTAATGAAGCATCATTAAGTTCATTTGTTAATTCAGACTTAAAACCTGTGTTTCACTTTATTTCAGTAAAGTTTCGGGGACTTTGTGTTTCCTCTGTCAGCCTTCTTCTCTCCATCACAGTGTCATGAGAAACCTAAATCATGGTCCTGTCAAATAAGTCTATTTTCACGTTGCTTGCAGAGAATAAGAAGCATGACGATGACGAAATTAAACTTTATATTCATAATGAAGAAATAATAAAGTTTCACTGACATGTTTTTTTTCTTAGATATTATAACTGATGATAAACTCTCCTGCAAATCATAAAGGTAGCCTCATATAACCAGACCTTTACCCAGCGCTGGAGAGACGTCGGCTGAGCCCATCCTAATTCTGCACCGAGGGAAAAAAATGCTCTGTGTTGTTTGTATTTCTTTAATCACAATGGTCTTGAGCGACACTGAGCTCAGGATGCAGCCATGACGCACAAACATTTTAGCATGCATGTTTCCAGCTCTGAGGTTGTTTCACACACAGCGCCAATGGAAGTGCTAAGACTAGTTTCTCGTACAGTTGTGACGTGGATTTTGGAAAAGGTGACGCGCTTGTAGGCGGCCAGTGACAAGTCTGCATCCTGTGAGCCAGACGATCATAAAGGTGATCACAGAGAGCAGAGGAGCAGCACGCAGGCTGTCAACAGTTTTGTTGTTTGCTACCTGAAAGAACATGAAGAAGAAGAGACGAGGCTGTTTTCTTATTGCTGAGGTGAAGAACATGTGGAAGGACATATTTTCTTCATAATCAGCTCAGCTTAATGTGAACCTTGACGCAAAAGCTCTTCCAAACTTTTCTAAATGTTGTTCTCATGTTGTTGGGGTTTTTTTGGCGGAGAGGAGGGTAACAGACAGGTTTGTGCAGAGAATTAGAAAACGCCATGACACCTACAGCAGCGAGGCAGCAGGAGAGAAGAAGAGTTTCTTCACAGGAGGATGTTCACACATGTCTTTTCCTCAAACGAAATGTTGTGGACACAGCATTATTTGGGGTAAATACAGTGTTTGTAGCTTATATTTATCTGCACATTGGCAAATTAGCCCCATTAAAGGTGCGCCAAGTTAGCGGTTAGCAGCTCCTGTTGGCAGTGTGCTCATGGATGTACGGAGAGCTGTCACTGGATTCATTTGACACTGAAGAAAATTTAAAAATGTGAAGACTGTCAGGTTCTGCAGTTATACGGAACGTGTATTTCCAAGCGGATGTTTATGGAGGTTTATTTGTGATTGACATTGAAAGTAATGACATAATAATAAAGTCTGAGTCAATATGAAGCTAAAGATCATGTGTGTATCACGTGTGTGTGTATGTTGAGATCTGATTGAGTTATGACTCAGAGAAGAAGCAAGAATTCAGACGTAAATGGAGGCGATCATTCTTTCCCCTCAGATGATGCACTATGAATGAATCTGCAGTGTACAGAGGTCTCTCTGTAGCAGCTGTTCAGCAGGTCTCCAGCAGCAGCAGCAGCAGCCGTGTGAAGTAAAACTCTTTTTTTGGCCTCAGAAAAAGCCTCTGTGTGTTTTCTGTTGGCTGTTGTCAAGGCGTGAACCAAAACCCGACTCCTGACAGGCGGCAAAACTCTCGTCGGCTCCAAATAAATGTTGGTTGTAACTCTACTGCGATCTGTCCTCGTCTGCAGCTTCTGACAGCAGCCTCCCCCCAAAACCCCACATCTGACAGCTCCTCCGCTCTAATACCAGACCCCCAACCCACCAGCCGTGCGTGTGTGTGTGTATGTGTGTGTGTACGTGTGTGTGTGTGTGTGTGTTTCCTGACAGAGAGGATGAATTTGTGTGGTGACAGCTTCAACAGATGCTCTAATAAAGTACTTTTCTCCTCTCTCCTGCTCTTGTTTGTCGTACTGAGTTCATGTTCGAGTCTGCGGGCTGAGAGAAAACAAGATTTATATATAAAACAAATAAAAAGAAAAGTTTTCACATGACTGAGCCCCAAAGGTGCGCTTGTTTTCTCTGACTGGACACGCCAACAGCCTCAGAGAGGGGAGAGTGATTCCTGAGAGCAGCGTCTCACCTGATTGAGTCAAACTAGACTTTGAGCCGTGCTGTGTAGAAACATCAATTATTAATATTATACAGCAGATAATCAGAGCGGCCCGTGGTGAGGGCAGGATCAGTGAATGCTATATACTGCCTTTGCCTCTATAGTGCCTGTGCAAGGACTGCTATTGCGTATGATTAAGCAGTGCACTGATTGTTTTAAACATTACTAACTTATCAGTCTACATCCCTCCCTCCTTCTCTCCCTCTGTGCGTGTGTGTCTCACCTCTTTGATCTCGTCTTTGGCCTGCTGCAGTTTGTCCGGTTTGTTGTTGAACTGCAGTTTGGCTTCAGCTTCTCGTTTCTTCTGCAGCAGCATCTGACTGTCCTGCCACTTCTGCCACGTCTTCATACGGTGGTCAAACACACCCTGCACACACACACACACACAGAGTTTAAAACACAGAAATACCTGACTTGACTGTTCATTTAAAAAAAAACCACTTTGAACAAAGACTTGAATTTACAATCACAAGACACATCATTTACTTATCATGGAGACAAATTAAACTTAACCAAAGTGACTTTGTTTATATTTGACTTTTCATCTGCTTTAGATGAACCCAAAAATATTCACGGCCAGTTTAATTATGAACAGCATCCTGTAACTGTACAAACGTCTGTGTTTTGTTGTTGTGTTTTTGGGATGTTTTACAGGAGCATACTGTAAATCCTGAAATGTTTTCCTCTGTTCAAACTGCGGTGAGTTTTAGCTTTATTTACTCTGTTTAGTTGATTTGTTAAATCAAACGGAGAACAATAAGTCAAACACAAAAAAGTCCAGGATGCTAACAGCTGTGTGAAATGCAGAGAGAAGTTTTAACACATAACCATGACTGAAGGAGCTGCGTGTGACACTCAGAGCATTGGTCTAGCAGCAATTTGCAGAGTAACGGCGTCATGAACAAAACCTTTTTCCACAAAATAAGCTCTGACTCTTGAGCTGGTTTTGTTCAGGATTCTTGATGCTACTAGCAGCCTGTGTTCCCCCCAGTTTTGCGCAGAGCTATTGCATCATCTATGAGGAGCGTGGCACAACGCACAGTGGAGAACGGCAGACCGCACTGCACACATGAGCTGTACTAAGTTACAGATCAGTGCGGTGCAGGGACATTTTTGAGGGGCAAAAAAAAGGGCAACTCTCTCATAAATATTAATAGAAAAATAAAGTTGCATACAGTGGCACATCTTTTACTGACTTACAGATTTAAATGTACTTTAATCCACATACAGTCATGACAGGGCATCATCTCATCTGAACATTACAGGGGTCATATGTTAAACTGGGGGTATTTGAGTATCAATCACTTCATTTCCTGCTTTCTGGTGAATTTTTCTGCATCAATTTATGTTGGAAATCTCTTGATTTGTGTAAAACTGAAACAGGGTATATGCGGGAATCCTGAGGTTAATTCCAATACCTTCGTAAGACTTTTTTAAGACCTTCCAAAAAGAAACCTTAAGACCTCATCGCCACTTCAGGCTGTCGTTAGCAGCAACGCATCTTTAACTTAGTAAACAGCTGTAGTTTGCAATTAAATCTATGGAGCACAAACATACAACAGAACTCAGATAAGATGAGAAGGAATAAAGCTTGAAAGAGTAAATTAAACCAAAGGCAGGTTTATTAAAATACACCTTAGGTCATAACAAGTAACACAGCTCTACAGCGCAACATCAGCTATTCAAGGCCAACTTGCTGAAAACAACAACCTTATGGCTAGCCCCTCACATGTGGGATTTAGGCCTGACCCAAAAAATTTGAAGCTTCAAAGCTTTGTTCGATGGCACAGGATTCGATTGTGAAAAAAAAAATAAAATCAAATATTCTGCCTTTTTTTCTTCCGTTTTTTGGGGGACCTTGAACACAACACTAATCATGCCGTCCGTTTACGGTTGTTTTTTTTCCCCTTTAGCCATATGTAAACTCAAAGAACGAGAAGCAATGTCTGTTAGGCATATAAGATTTCATGTTCCAGTTCCAGTTTGTGTTTTTAATTGATCGATTGCTTTTGGCTGGTTATTAAAAAAGAAAACATCTCCGACAAGGAAATAGAAAGCCCAGCGTGCAATGAATGGAGACCTGTTATCCTGCTTGAACACAGACGACTAAATTCTTTCAACAATGTGACTCAAAATAAAGATAAAATAGATTTTATTGATGTAAGATAATATGCTGATGGTGACATTTTCCACCGGTCTGCTGTGCTCTGAGTCGTGCATCTGTCTGCTTGTGCTGCAGTGCGCCAAGGGTTTTAATTTTTAGTGTTAAATCAAAAGTTAAACACTACTTATCAGCGACCAGAAGTGTTTTTCGTTTGTGAATATTTTTATCTTAATTCTAGAGTTGCAAGAAACTACCTTTTCACCTTAAATTGTAAGTTAACTTTTTTCGCTCAGCACCCCACCCCCAACACACCCGATGGCAGCCCGAGTGTGTCTACCTACACATCGTTGTTTGTAATAGTCGCGAGGAGGAAAATAAATTATACATTCATGGATACTTTTTGTCAAAGCTTGAATGCCAAAAAAATTTAATACTTCATAAAATTGTGATTAAGACTTTTAAATACTTTTTAATGGCCTTAATTTTCCTACATTTGATTTATCAACTTTTAATACTTTTTAAGACCCCGCGGACACCCAGTAAAAACTTCAGGCTGCAGATGACAATTTAAAATAAAAATATGATGGAATAAAATGCAGTAAGCTGAGACTCTAGTCTTTCTGTTCCGCTTTCAAATATTTATTCTCCTGTAGATCAACTTTTTACATTTACTGTTATTCCTGCTGATGTCACTTCCGCTATGTCACAAAGATGGCGACCGTTGAACACTCAACTTTTGAACCATTTTGAGTGTGTCAGTGGTACACTGCATTTTCCTGTACTATGCAGTGTGAATGCACTTGTGTGCCCAAAATATTGTGTTTAGTACAGAAGTACGCGATTTGAGACACCGTTAGTTTCATTTATTCACTACAGGGTGGCATTGAGGCGGCATGGTGGTGCGGTGGTTAGCACTGTTGCCTCACAGCAAGAGGCTTCTTGGTTCGAACCCGGGGTGGGGGATTGCAACCGCCCTTCTGTGCGGCGTTTGCATGTTCTCCCCGTGTCAGCGTGAGTTTCCTCCAGGTACTCCAGCTTCCTCCCACAGTCCAAAGACATGCAGGTTAATTGGTGACTCTAAATTGTCCGTAGGTGTGAATGTGAGTGTGAATGGTTGCCTGTCTCTATGTGTCAGCCCTGTGATAGTCTGGTGACCTGTCCAGGGTGAACCCTGCCTCTCGCCCAGTGTCAGCTGGGATAGACACCTCCATGTTGAAAACCACTCACATGCTCTGAATGCCACATGGTCTGTTCGAGATTAACACACTGATTATTAGGTCACAGTTTTATGACATCACAGTTCTCAATAAAAGATGAATCCTACCACGACTTGCTTCTACTCTACTCTGGATCTCTGCTCTACTCCTCCTCTACTCTGACTCGTTCCTACCTGCTCTCAGGTGTTTGGCTCCAGCAGCTCAGACAGCAGGATGGTTATTCAGCAGAACACAGTTATAGTTATTACTGGGTTTGAATAAACTTTATTGACTCCACACAGAGGGGTTCATGCCTCCATAGAGAGCTCCAAAGACTCAGTCGGCGTGTCATGGGCTTCAGAGTGAGACGTGCTCGTACCTTGACGGCGGTGATGAGGCGCACATAGTCGCCCAGTAACTCGGAGAAGAGGTAGAAGTCTGCGTTGGCCTGGTCCTGGTGCAGCTGGTCGATCTTCTCCTCCACCTCGGCCAGCTGGGACAGAGCTCGGGACAGAGCCGTGTGGTCCTCGCTGTTCCCCAACATGGCCGCCGACTTGGCGAACTGCGCCGTGTTCACGGACAGCTCTGAGAGAGGCAGAGGAGGCGGAATTTAAGAGTCGGTGATGCAGTAAGTGACAGAGGTGCATCCCCAAATATCTCATGTTCAAAATACTTTGATGACTGTCTGTTGTAAATACCTTTCCTGTGACAGACCAGAGACTCCACGCTGGCGTGAAGTTTCCTCAGCTGAACGTCCAGATTCTCAAAATGCTGCTGCTTCTCCTCAAACCACTGACACACACACACACACACACACACACACACACACACACACACTGTTTTAACTAATAATCAACAGACCAGTAATCCTCTCTTCCACCTGTACATCACTTCCTCCTTATTTCATCTTTCCGTTCTTTCCTCCTCTCTTATTTCCATCCTTTCTTTCTTCCTCCCTTCCTGCTTCCTTAATTCATCTTTGCGTCCTTATTTCCTCCTTTCCTTCATTTCTTTTCCCCTTCCAAACTTTATTTCCATCCTTTCTTTCTTACTCCCTAGTTCCTTATTTCCATGTTTCATTCACTTGCTTCCTTTTACCTTCCTCCCTACCTCTGGCTGTCCCTACTTCCTTGGTTCAAATTTCCTTTCCTCCTTCCTCCCCATCTTCTCTACGTCTTTATTTCCAACTGCTTTGCTTTAACAACACTACTAAGTACATTCTTCCTTCCCTGCTCCCTTCACTCCCTTCTTTCCTACAGCCTCACTGAGACCTCTTCTCTCCTCTTCCCTCTCCTTTTCCTCTTGTACGTCTTCTTTCCCTTTATCATTCCCCCAACTCTCGATCTTCTCTCCCTTCACTTATCTCCATCCTCTCTTTCTTCATCCCTCCCCGCTTCCTTACTTCATATTTGCTTTCTATTTCCTGCTTTCCTTCTTTTTTCTCCTTCCATACCTCTGTTTTTCATCCCTTTCTCCTTATTTAATCTTTCCATCTCCCATCCTCCCTTCTCTTTTTTAAAGTCCACTGTTTGCTATAACAACACTTTCTTTTTCATCTTGTCTTCCTTCCTCCCCTACTCCCTCCACCCCTCCTCTCCTAACTCCTTTTCCTCCTTTCTATCCACTCTTCTCCTCCTCCTTCCTTCTATCATTCCTCTTCCTCCCTCCTTCACTCACAGCGTCCGACTCGTTCATCTTGATGGTCATCTTGTTGACGGCGTCTGCGGCCTTGTTGACCATTCGGAGGAGTCCGGCGCTGCTCAGAGCCTGAGTGCTGACTGCCCGCGGCAACTGGACGACAAACAAACAAACAAACAAACAAACAAACAAACAAAGAGAAGGAATTTCATTGTTTGGTTTTTATTTCCTTGACTTGGTCCCATTGTTGTTGTTTTTTCTTTATTTTTCAAATTCTTCTCTTGTTTTTCTGTCATTCATTTTCTGATTGCTTCGATCATCTTTGTCTCATCCTTATTTTTCTTTCATTTACTCTTTTCTGTTTCATTCATCCTCTGCTTTAACTTCCCCTGACTTTTACCGCTCTTTAA
Source organism: Epinephelus fuscoguttatus (assembly GCF_011397635.1). NCBI lineage: Eukaryota > Metazoa > Chordata > Actinopteri > Perciformes > Serranidae > Epinephelus > Epinephelus fuscoguttatus. The sequence continues at coordinate 44,494,553 of NC_064757.1, forward strand.
TTTTGTTATTGAATGTTTCAAAATCTCTCCATCTTTCACATTTGTTTTGTCTGTATTTCTCTTTGTTTCTTCTTAATCCTGTATCCTTCTCTTTACTTCCTCTTATTTCCCCCAATTCCGTCTCTCCGTTTGACTAATTTCAAATCTTTACGCATTTGTTTTAATAATTCTCTCTCTCGCCCTTGCCCTTGATTTTACTTTCTTTTGCTGGCTGTTCTGTTCAGTTTCTCTTGTTTCTTTCTCTCTACCACCACCACAGCTGTACCCAACCCCCCCTCCTCCCCTGATTGTAATGTCTCCCACGTTTTAGCTCCAATCAGATTTAATGCAGCCGCTTTATGTGCCGAGCAACTTTAACAGCCGCAAAAACCAACTCAGAACCCATCCTGTCAGTCTGAAAACGCCCCGACGTCCATCTGAAAATAGGCTCATTTCTCTTCATTTTGGAAAAGTTTACTTTTTTCCCGGACATACAGGGTTTTCCTCTGACGCTGGAGCACATTTGCCCCCCTCCAATCTCATTTAACAGGAACGGCAGCACCAAGGTGGACGGCTCGGTCCCCGGGGCCCTCGCTGACGGAGGGACGAGGGTAAATGAGTGGAGGCGGGGGAGTAAAAATAGCTTTCAATTGCAGCCTGGTCCCGGCCCTTCCCCCCTCCCTCCTCCTCCTCCTCCTCCTCCCCTGGTTGTGTTTCATTAAGCGGGCCGGACGGACCGACACACTCGGTCAAGCGTCCGAGTGATTCATCTGTTAAATTGGTGACACGCGGCCATTTATTCTGGACCCAACAACTGCCGGCTCCTTCTCAACGCAATCCCAGAAACAGTTAGCTGGGTGGCAGAGAGGGGTGATGAAGAGGAGGAGGAGGAGGAGGAGGAGGAGGAGGAGGAGGACAGTTTGAGCCAACAAGACGAAATGTTACAGAGGATTTAGTCGGAGTGGACAGTAAAGTGAGGAAACAGGAAACGCCGCAGGCCCTTAAACCCTGAGGCAGTTTTTAGAGGCTTGCTGGTTTGACCTTGTCGGGACGTTTTGCTGCTTGTTGGGAAAAAGAAGAAGAAGAAACCTCAGACAGAGTTTTTTGCCTTTTTTGGGGGGTAGTTGTTTGTTTTTGCCCCATTTGAGACAGTCCATCAGTTATTTAATCAGTCTGTGTTTGACTTCTTCTTATTATCTGATGGTATTACTGGTTCCCAGAAGATGCATCATTCATGACCCCTGACCTTTCCACCAGTGTCACTCTGAAACATCAATTCTAGTGAAGCCGATCAACATGTACCTGAGAAGTTTTTAAAACATTCTCAAAAATAAATCCCGTCCGCAGAGGCACTGTTATCAAAAAAGTCTCTGTCCAAATGAAAAGGCAAACGCACAACTGACGTGCTGCCAAACCAACAGGCAGCGACAGAACACCATCACTACAGCCGCACTCTAACAGTCGACCAAATGTTAGTTGACCAGAAAGGTCATTAGTCGGCAAGATTTCATTGGTTGAACACTAGCAGGAAAAACAAACAAACCTGAAACTCTATCAGGAGGGTTACATATACCGTATATGACTGGAGCATGTGTGACTTTACTTTCGTCCACTGTTCAAGGCTAACTGGACCTTTAAAGGCTGTAAGAACCGCTGCTGAAGCTGAATCAGGAAGCATCATTTGTTTGTTTGTTGTTTACCTCTGAACTCTCCAGAAACTGCAGGACGTCAGGATCCTTCAGCAGGATGGGATGCTTCACTGTTCTCATCAGATACCTGAAACATGAGAATGTTTACTCATGATGACCAGATTCAAATCCAGAGATTTGTTGTTATTTTTCTTGTCAAAGAAAACCAGCTTCTTCTTTGACATGACTGGTTGGTGTCAGCATGTAGCTTCCTTTATATTTAGTGGTTCTCAGATGTGTGTGAAAAGCTCTAATTAAAGAGGGCTGCTGCATGTTGCAGCTCTAAAACATAATGTAATGCTGCGTTCACAGCGACAGCTTGACCAGCCACATTATCACTGAGTCACTGTTAAAGTGTTGGTCAAACGCTTGTTAAAGTCGTTACGTCATGACCGGCTTGTGTGTGTCTGATACTTGCAACAAAGCACCTCCACTGAGCATCATCTAAAGTTTGTATTTGGTCAAAAAAAAATCTGTTTTCATCAATGTCTGAGCCCCACTTTACAATTTAACATCACATTTCACCGCCTCATTTCATCCTTGTGTGCACCACAAAGCACAGAAATCAAACACAACATCAGCTAAACTGAATTAATGAACACAGCACCTCAGCTGGAATCAAAAACACGATTGGCTGACGCTTCATCGTGTCACTGGAGCGCTGGAAAAGTTGAGGCTGGCTCAACTCTGCTTTGATCGCCCCTGTCAGTTTGTAGCTTTATGCCACCGGCTTCTATTGAAAATGACTCGCAGCCTGTTGCTGTGTCGCTCGTAGTGTGATCACAGCGAAACAGTCAGAGGACAGAAATGTTAATAAAACGTGTTTATTCCTCAGCGTACAGTCCAAACATTCAGGAATTCGTATAACTGAGGGTCTCTATCATGAAAAACAAAATATTCATGAACAATTTAAAGAAAAATTAAAGTGTGTGTGCGTGTGTGTGTGTGTGTGTCCATCAGTGTGGAGTTCTGCAGCTCTGAGCTCCATCAGCTGTCACTGACTGACCTTCCTGTCAATTAAACACCATCAGTAAAGGGCAGCAGAATGTCAGCCCCGCCCACCTCTCTGCTCTTCAGTATTCAACACACACACACACACACACACACACACACACACACACACACACACACACACACGTACAGGAACATGTGTGTTGTGATAATGATGTATCTAATATTTGTGGTTTAACCTTTTGGCCTGTAAAGTTCTGACCAGGTTGATCTTTACCATGACTACAGTGCGCGCGCGCGCGCGCACACACACACACACACACACACACACACACACACACACACACACACACACACACACACACAAATGTCTGATGTCAAAAAGACCAATTTAAACTACTGCAGCAACACAGACTGTTATCATTAAAGGTCCAGTGTGTCAGATTCAGGGGGATATAGTGACATCTAGTGGTGAGGAATGCAACCTGCAACTAGCTGAAACTTCTCCTGGTCAGAATTTCTTCAGTGTTCATTGTTCAGGAGGTGTTTAGTGGGAGTTTAATTATCCACAGAGGTCTCTTCATCTCCAAATAAACAGACCAGGTGATTCAGTCTGGTAAAAACACTGAATGAAGACGTTTCATGTAACAAATCAGTGTTTTTCCAATGCTCTTGTCGCAGAGGAGCTTCTAACTACAGTTTCTGTCTGTGAAAAAGTGAATGTCCCTATCTATCTATCTATCTATCTATCTATCTAACATTTTTTTGTAAATTCTTGGGGAAAAAAGGCAGTGAGCTAAAAGTCTTAAATGCAACTTGTTCTCTGTGTATAACAAGAAAGATTTAAATCTTGAATCAAGTCACATAAATTCGGACGTCTGTTTTACTCTGAAGGTCCGCAATACACAGAGAAATATGGTTATTCTCTATTTTTTCACTGTATTACAACAAAACAACAAACACCAACATATTTGTATTTGTATATTTGTATAATATATTGGTACTTATTGTATTTACTGTTTGAGCTTCTGATAATAAATGATAATAAAAAATGAGCTTTTTGGCAACTGATATTACTACTCAGATGTCAGAGTGTCCTTGAATGCAGCACAGACGATGGCTTTAAAAAAACTGTTGCAGCTCAGGACTTCATCACCAAATAATAATGATGTAACTGATGTGACCACATGTCGATTGAGCTGGATTTTTTATCAGCGGTAAACTGATTTGAACAGAAATAAACCAATGACTGCCTGAGACAGAGATCAATCTAAAAACTGAGGGTTGATTTGTTAAATATGAATTTTTCATACGTTATGTTTTTTCTGATCATCTTCAGCCTGAAACAAAAATAAATCCTCCAGAATCAGCGCCAGAAATCTGTTTTGGTGTGGTTAATATTTCCTTGTGGTCGTACCTCTCCAGTGCCGACCTCCTCTTCTCCACAAACTCGTTGGACGACTGGTCCTCCTTCCCCACCTTCACCTTGGTCATCCCTGCGGACAATGAGACACTCATTAACATAACTGATTAACAGCCGAGTCGAGGAAGGTCACGACTAATTAACATAACACAAATGCACAGGTACAATCTGTCAACAGTGACAGCTTGCAGAGCAAATTTTGTTGCATGTTCACATAACCGTTGAAGAGTTGCCCCTGGGTCGTAGAAAGTTCTCTTAACTAATAGATGGTACTTAGTATGAAGAGTCTGTTTTGTGAATCGAGAACAAAACAGTTTATTCACCCCTCTCCCCAGCAATGCTTTCCAGCTCCTCCTGGGTGACCCCGAGGTATTCCCAGGCCAGATGAGATATATAATCCCTCCAGCGTGTTCTGGGTCTGCCCCGAGGCCTCCTAACCACGTCAACTGGTCCCTTTTGATGCGAAAGAGCAGCAGCTCTACTCTGAGCTCCCTCCAGATGTCTGACTCCTCCTCCGATCTCTAAGGCTGAGCGCAGCCACCCCACAGAGAAAACTCATTGCAGCCGCTTGTATCGGTGATCTCATTCTTTCGGTCTCTACCCAGAGCTCATGACCATAGGTGAGGGTTGGGACGGAGATGGACCAGGAAATTGAAAGCTTTGCCTTCCGTCTCAGCTCCCTCTTCACCACAATGGTCCAGCACAGTGCTCGTACCTCTTCTGACACCAACCATCTGTCCACCTCACACTCCATTTAACCCTCAGTCATGAACAAGACCCTGACACACTTGAACTCCTTCTCTTGGGGCAGAAAGATTATCAGAGTAAACAAAGTCTATGTTTTATTTGTGACCCCCTGAATCAGACTGCTGGACCTCAGTGTGGGAACCATTCTATGCTGGAGTGCAGCAGAAGGAGTATGTGTGTGACGATGGCTTTACTTACCCACAATGCTTTTCTCTGGTGCGGGGGGGACGATGTAGCCTACGTGCAGGTACTTGGAGGCCAGTTTACTGTGCAGACCCAGAAAATCACTGAAACGCCTTTTTACTGAGAAGTCATTGCTCTTGAACAGAGACATGCTGGTCTGAGAGAGACACAAAAAGAAATAAGAATTACTGATGCGTTCATGTGTTCATCACTTCAGTGTTGCAACTAGTAAAGCTGTATTTTAATGACGGCCCATGGAGCCCACGAAAGTCGGGAGTGGGAAGTGCATGGGAAGTACTAAAGGCTGAATGCATTTGTTGCAATAAGTCACGCCCACTTTGACAATCATTACCAAACATTTGCTGCTGGCCTCAGGACTGTCCCCACATCATGCTCACCAAATGTCGTATAAATCCGATCAACTTTTACGAAACCTGACAGTTTTGGGTTTACAGCGGCCACTAGTGGTCAATTTGGGCCAAACTTGGCACTGAGCCTCTGAACGACCTCTGGAACAAGTGTGTTTAGTGTCATGTTGATATGATTTAGTCTGACAAAAATATGAAACAATATGTGCATTTTAGCTAGCAAAAATGTTTTGTCGTTAATAATTCGCACATTTTTTGACTGGGCAAAATTCTTAACTGATAACTTTAGATCAGGTCCATCTCGAGAGTCGACGTGCCAAGTTTCATGCAGGAGTTCGAAAAAGTAGGTTTTGGACGTGTGGCAACTTAGCAGAGTGTGGCGGAAGTGGGCGGGGCCTATGTCAGAAAGTCCGGCTGTATTTAGGGAATACATGGATACGAAGTTTATGATTATGTGATTTAAAATGTGAAGGTTACAGGAAAAAACGCGTTTGCATCTGTTATAGCGCCACCTAGTGGAGTATCTGCGCAATTTTTGGTATGGTCGGTCTGAGTCCTATTCTACATGTACTACATAAGTTTCACAGTCCTCAGTGCAAGAGTTCAGCTGAAATAAATGTTTTTTATCTTGTAATAAGCCACGCCCACTTTGACCCGTCATGACCACCTTCCATATATGGCCTCAGGAATGGCCCTACATCATACCCACCAAATTTCATGGAAATTGGTGTATCCATTGAGGAGATATAAACTTCCCATGTATATAGCGCCCCCTAGTGGCCAATGTTCACCAACTTCGGTTCACATCCTCATAGTCACATACTAACTCAGGATCTCAGATAGATCCTGATAGCTTGATAGCTTTAAATTTGACAAAGATATGGAACAGTTCGTGTTTTCATAGCTAGCTACAAAAATTTGTTCGTCAATAATTCGTACATTTTTTGACCGGGCAAAATTCTTTTGATAACTTTAGATCAAGTCCATCTTGTGAGTGTAGGTGCCAAGTTTCATGCAGTTTGGTCAAAATCTCTAGGAGGAGTTCGAAAAAGTAGATTTTGCGGTTTTTGCCCTTTTTGCCGGGAAAAAAGTTAGCAAAACACTGGCTGCACCTTTTCATTGTCGCCAAGCAACCACCCCATCACCTCCTTACCCTAACCTTCCCGTGTAATCAAGCTACCATTTTTTTACCACAGTAATCAGTGTGTAGCTGCTCTGAGTTGTTTTTTCAACTCCAGCAGTTCAGAGCGCTCGGGCAAAAACGCCAGGCACCTAGAGCGCAGAAACACGAGGTGCGCAGCAACACAAAAACCGTGAGCAAAAAAATTACAAAAAGCCGCCTCGCTGTGTGGCCGAGAGCTTTACTTTACACCTCTGACATTAGTGTCCTAACATCCTAACATAAGGAAACATGTCTGATGAAGGTGAAGAAGAAGGTGGCTGAAGGAATAAAAGAGGGAGGCTGTGTTTCCTGAACAAGTCTGCGAATAAGCTAAATGACAAGTGGTCCAAACTGTTCCACTTTTCTATATTTTGAGGTGATGAACGACACGTTAGGACACGTGAGAAGGAGTGTGCACGGCTGCATGTCAACTGGAATATTAGTGGACTTATAGGAATATCGTCTATCGTCTTTTCCTTTAGTGCCGCCCTCATGGGTCCCACAGAGTTAATCAGGGTTGTGGTAAAGATCTGAGAACAGCAGAGGAGTCCAACAGTTTGGTGTCTGGGTGTGTGATGAACGTTACTGACGGGGCGATAACGTCAGTTTTGGTTTTCTTCGTTAGAGGCACAAATTCTGGTCCTTATCTATGTATGTGTTCAGTGAATGCTTTGATACATCCTTTACGTTTGTTGTTTTAGTTTGACAGACGTGACAAATATAAATATCATACTAATGACATCATGTTAGACAAACTGAAATCTCACCTTGATCGTCACTTTGTAGGCCATGTACGCATTCATCCCATCACCTGAAAAACACACACACACAAACACAAAGCTCCATCATCTGATCAGTATTGGCACTAAGCAGTAAAACACACACACACACAGTGTAAACAGCAGAAATCCTCTAAACAGATAAACAGGAGACCTGATGCTTGCAGCAGGAACACACTCAGATATCAAACTGGTTCAACTGGTTACTTGTGTTTTCTTGCAGCAAATCCTTGAGTGTTTCCACTGTTTGATTTACTTCTCTCTGTGACCTGCTGCGTGTTGACACAAAGGGACTGTCGAGTGAGCGCAGTAATTAACAGCTGCACTGCCTGCTGAACATTAGAAATACAGTCCTGCACAGTCACATCACTTATTCATGTTAATAACCTCCATGTTTATTCTTCTGTCGTCCTCATTTTTAGCTCCAAACCACTCAATGTGTTTTGTGGCCTGCAGTGACACATCAGAGCCTGCAGGGGGCTCTGTCAGAGCTGCAGAGCCTCAGTGATGTTACATCAATAAACCATTAGCACAATAATTTGGAAGCATGATGGCAGTGTGAGTGAGCGGACTCTGTCAGTGTCGACGCTGCATTTTACTTTCAGACTTTCTGCTGACTGCACATGAAGGCAGAACAGCTGAATATCACCTCGCACATGTTTATTGTCCTCGGGGAGGGGAGAGGAAGGGCAGGAAGAAAAGGGGCTGATGGGAAATGTAGTCTTAGTTCAGTTAAAAACATATTGGAAAAACATTTTTCTCACATTGCTGTAAAAAGAACATCAGTGAGATCACTGGTTTTTCCTCATTTGGAGTACAACTCTCACTGCTCCAGAATAATCCAGGATAATCCAGGGTATTCCAGGACTACAGAGATGTGGAGTCAGTGTGTACTCACCCACTTTCTCAGGGTCAGACACCGATATGTGCATGTCAAATGAATCGCAGGCCTCCTCCTCTTCAATCTACACAAACAGGGAGAAAACATTTGTGAGAAAGAGTCGCTGCATGTTTTCAAAATTTCCAGGTTTCCAGACGTTTTCCTCCAGGAAGGTTTTGTCAGTGTGTGACGACAGCAGCTAAACAACAAGGTAAAGTATTTAATAAAGGCTTCAGAGAAAAAAACATACACTTTTCTCCTTCTGTTTTTATGTGTATATGAAGAACTGTGACTTTAGTGTCATCTTATATAAAAATGACAAGACAAAACACGACAACACGTTTTTAGACGTCAAAAACTTAAACTATTATGTTTGAATAGAACAACTGTCCCTCCTTGGCCACCATGAGTGATTCAAAGGAATCTGTATTTTAATTTTTTGTTCTCAGTAAAAAACACAACCTTTAAAACTTAACAGCATAGCTCAGTCGAAGCAGCAGAATAATGGGAAACTATTTTAGGTGTAAACATTTAATAAAGGGCTAAAATTATATAAAATAAAATACTGGCAGTTACTGAGGTGATAATTCTGGTTTCACGAAAAAAAATCTCCAAATCTCGGTGAACCGAATTTGACCAAAAGACCAAAAGTGCCCCGTGTAAAAATCAAAAGTGTGTGTGTGAGCGCCGTCACCTCATCGAAGGAGGAGTGTGTGAACATGTCGTCGTGGGGGAGGCCAATGCGAGGGGTGATGACGGAGGTGGGAGGAGTGATGGGGGTGATGGCAGGCGACGGGCCGTCAGACAGCAGGACGTCTCTCTCTGGGCTGTCCAACGAAACCTCCTCTGTGGCCTCTGCGACAGGACGACAGGACAGACAGTGTGTGTGAGGCTTTATTCATACGAGTTGATACTGACAGTTACGCTTAAAGAATCATTTGAAATTCTCTTATCCTGTTGGTGAACGTAAACCTTGTGAGGTGACGTACCTGCGAACAGGTCCTCTGGATCGTCATCGAACAGTGAATCCTGTTTGGGTCCATTTGAGTTGGTGCTGATGTCCTCAGTTGGTAGACTGGCTGGTCCTGACTGGAAACACACACACACACACACACACACACACACACACACACACACACACACACACAGAGAAAAAGGCAACCACTATTTTTAAAAGTATAAAACAGAGTGACATTAAAGATCATGGATTACTAGAAGCTATAAAAGTTAATTTCAAAAGTTAATGCAAGTTCATGCAAAATGCTGTTCGTTATGTTATCTTACTTACTGTTTCTGCTGACATCATAGTTTGGGCTTTATCACAACTAACATTTGTGTGTTTTGGTGCACTACAGTGTGAGAATACGTTTCCAGAGGTCTGGTGTGAACAGCAGCACAAAGTAATACTAGTAAAAATAATAATTATAGCAATTTGTTAAGTTTATTTATGATTATTCAGACGGTTGCCTGTTTTTGCACAAAATATTTTTAAATATTTACATTTTTATCAGTATATTTGGGGGGATATTTTAAGCATATTTATATATATTTAAAATATACTCGTGGGGAGGTTCCCCTCCAGAATATCACATGTAGAGGCACTTTGTAAGTTAAAGGTTTACCTAATGCAGTGATAGTGACAGCACTTCTTTCTGGATCCATGTAAAGGGACACAGAATTCCACCTTAACAGCAGCTGGACATGCACATCATCATCATCACTATACCTCCACAGTCACTGAGCTAAACTAACCCAGCTTTCTTGAGTAGATGCCATACGTGCACAGACTCAACACATTCCACAAAAGAAGAAAGGGAAGTCATGTGTCATCCCTCCTGCTGGACCTCAGAGCTTCCTGTCAGCAGCGGTCAACTGTGTGACATCACAGCAACGGTCAACGCTCCTTCCAGGGAAACTGTCCTCACATCAGTGATGAGTGTCTAACGCTACATTACTGACATCTGAGGAAGTTTGTGGAAATCAGTTAAATGCACATATTCCAGATAGTCTGCTGGTTTCAATACAACTCAAGATTAAAGGTGCAGTCCACAGCACTTTGTCCCTGATCTGCTGTCCAACACTTTGTGTGTGAGACATCCTAAAAACTACACGTCAGATTTACATGAAGTTCAGTGATCACATTCATGCTTTAGGGGTTGAAAAAACACAGAGAACTTTACTTTTTATATTCACGGAAATGCTGGCGCACTGAGCGACCTGTTAAAATGTGTTTGTCACTGCGACAATAGCAGAGAATTAACAGATTGACAGTGTTCCCTGAGGTCATTCAAAGTAGAGATTTCTGTTTATTTAAAGCAAATCTGTAATCAGTATTTATAGTTATGGTCTGGCTCTTTAAAGCAGAGGTAGACAGTTTCATTTTGGCATCAATGAGCCAAAATCCCAACATAATCTTTGAGTATTTTGTAAATCAAGTGGTCTAAGAGAAACTAGACTTCACATTTATGTAGCTAACGTTAGCTATAGCCTCACAGTGTGTCCTCCGCCTCACTCCCCGCCGCTACAGACCACCTCACCAGGAGAAGAGCGGGGAGCAGCTCCAGAGATGGACCCTCAATCAATGGCAAAATGAACCCGAATTCAGGCAGCACAAACCTCAGCTCTGGGGGATCGGACAGCCCCAACTCCCCGCCAGATCAGCAAACTTTCTGTTGCTGCTGTTACAAAAGTTAGACATGGGGCTGCTGCTGGCCACCAGCCTGCTGTGACAGCCAGCGCTGGGAGGTTTGCACTGGCCGACCGGAGCCGCTACTGCTGCCTGCTCAACCCAAAAGAGCATTTTTGTAACTAGCTTTAAAGATAGTCCTAGGAAAACCTCTTTTTAAATCTCACAGCAGTGGGTCATACGCATAACATGTCGTCAAAACGTCCCACCTGTGGCGCCCATGATCCCGTCCTGCCAGCTGTCTCTTTAATACAGATGTTGTTTCGGGACTGTTAAGATCGCCACTGCTGACTAAAGGGCGATACAACTCTGTCCCCCCATGCCGTGATTTTACATTTTATACAGAACGGCGAGGCAGCATAACAGCATGAGATTCCCACCTTGAAGAGGCAGTTATAAGGGGCTAACAAGACTGCAGTGTCTTCATGATGGGGGTCCAGAGGCTCCAGAACAAACAAATCACAGGGTCATCGATTGTAAAGTTGAACCTTGCTCAAGTTTTTGCTGCAACGCTGTGTAACTTTATTGGTCAACACACACTGTGTTAGTCATTCAAATATGTGCAAGCTCAGAGTCCTGGTAGATCACTCTGTAGTGTGGACGCTGTATTTGTGTTTACATGACAATCCCAAAGACGGAGGATAAAATAATCTGATAAACCTTCGAACTAAGGGATCAATTACTCAAACTGGATCAGCGACAGGCCCCCAGCAGGAGCAGCAACTTCTTTGTGTTTCTTTGTGTTCGACCTCCTGCAACCACTTGTGCTGACGCTTCCTTTCAGGAAAGCACCAAACCACCAGCTGGTGCTCCAAACACAAACACTGAGAAACAATCAGAAATCAAGTCAAGACATTCAAACATTCCTCCTCTGCTGCACATCTGCAGTCGACAGTTAGTGGATCACATGTGCAGAGAGTGTGTCGCAACTTTATACACACACATACAAACAAACACACACACACACACACACACACACACACACACACACACACACACACACACACGGAGCAGCACTGCTTTATGGAGCGGAGAGTTTTATGAACATTTGTTACGAGTTACAACTTCAAAGAAAGAACTGACTCGAACACTCTGACAAACTGTTAATGTTTAACATTAAGGAAATGAAGCTTGTTGCATGGGATGTATTTTGTGCAGTGAGACACTGGAAACAACTGATAAATGTTTTGTGAGAAAACGATGTGTGGAAAACGGACTTTTGTGCAAACTGTAAAACATCCGTTAACAAATACCGATCATCATGCTGATCTACATAGGGAGCATGTTTCCACATTCACGTTTTCATGTCGGCCATCATCATTCGCTTCCTGAATGTCTGGATCTTAAGTTATCAGCGTAAGAAGGTGAGCACACATTAGCAGGTGCCTGTCTCTGACATGCCCAACAGCATCAGATAAACTCTGATCTGTAATGTGAAGCTACTTTATTCAGTGTTTTTACCGGTTTAAAATCACCTCAGGTCTCAAAACGAGGCGTACGCCACTTCACACCCTAAGGCTTTGATGTATAAAAACAGACTTGATGGGAGAGACTTTGACCCATGCCTACCAACATTTTGGAGATGGGAAATTGGCGGCACAAATGGTGAGGTGAAAGCCTGATTGTAGAAAGTGTTAAATATTTTTCGGCGCACACATTTTTGGCTTTTGCCTGTAAGTACATTTTTAGTATGGATCCTCCTACACACTGTTTTATAAATGTGATTCCTGGTCTTTTTGTTTGGACAGAAGGAGACCTCTGCAGATAATTCGACTGAAGCAATTCTAACCAGGGGAAGTTTTATCTGGTTGCAGTCTCTACTCCTCACCACTAGATGCCACTAAATCTCCCTATAATCGTTCATGCTGTTCCTTTAAGGAATAATTCAATCACTTAGCTTCTAAAAGTACTATTCAAAGAAGAAACTTGTCAGGTAAAATCTGGGGACCAAAACTTTCCTGGATTTAACTGCAGAGTGAGCGCTCTTGACTGCAGCAGCATGACGGAGGAGGGACTTTGCACCGTAAGGCTCAGAGACAGAGGAGGTGGTGGATGAACTGCTGACAGCAACTTAATACAACACAGTCTGTGACTTTTGTTCAGAATGTAGTCCGCAAATATTTCCGACTGGTTGTCAGCGCCATTAGCTTGTTTACTATATTACATGAATGTCACAGTTGCGCTGAACGTGAAATATTTGTCCTTCATCCTTTGAAACTTTTAGGGAGTTTATTCAACGAACAGGTTTCTGTGTGAGGTGGGAAACACACTCACCTGCTGCTTCAGAAACAATAAGACAAACTCACAGAGCTGTTGGCAGCAGGAGTCAAAGGAGAGAAGAGGAAGATGGAGAGATTTTAGCTGAGCGGATAGAAGGAGGAGAGGAAATGAGTGATGACAAAAGGAGCTTCCTCCCTCCTTACTCAGCAGACACACACAGAGGGGTCAGAGGAAACTCTGGACACACACACACGAATACTGTGACCCTCAAACCCTGATCTGGACTCAAAACCAGGAGAAGACAAAAAGCCTCAGGCATGCTGAACAAGTCACAGCTCCAACATCTACTCCGAGACTTTTAAATATCAAATCATACACATCATAATTCTCTCACTAACCCTCACGCTGCAGTGTTCAAACAATGCAAGTGTCTGAATCACATATAATTAAACAGAGAGAAGCTACAACAACCTGTGAGACCAAGAGTTCATCCGACCACTGAGGCCAAACTCCAGCTCAGAAATCCAGAATTCTTACCAACTTCTACTTATTGCAGCGATTCATAAATCAAACTAGAAAATATGCAAGAAGAAACAATAAAGCCCATATGCATTAAAAAACACTGCTAGCTGCTAGCGTGGCTACAGACTGTGCAGGAAACAGCAGTGTGAAAAGGGAACATGAGGACACTACAGAGGAAACTCCTGTCAGAGCTGAATAATGCTGACACTGAGAAAACACACAAAGAGGTGCAACTGGAATCAGGGGCGCTCCGCTGGACCACACGACCACAGCGTGCCTCATTTATATCAGCCATGGAGGACGAAACACTGGAAACAGCTCACAGGTCGACAGCAGCAGACTGCAGTCAACACAAACGTTATGAGCTGCATGCAGGAGGATTTATTACAGGACTGAGTCAGTGTTATCTAGGTGTACCTAATAAACTGACAGCTGAGTGTGTATTGCTATCAGAGGAGAGTCTAATCAAACAGGAGGAGACAAAGGTTATTAAACACTCCACTTAACCCCACTTCACTTTAGAGTGCTCAGACTGTGTGTGTGTAACATCCTTTACAGGTTTTATTGGTCCTTGTGAGGCAGCCCTGAACACACACACACACACACACACACACACCCTGCCGGGAAGTGGATGACACACACACACACACACACACACACACACACACAGGTCACTGAAGAGTGCCGTTGTGACACTCAAGGAAGACAATCATCACCAGGAATGAAATCCGGAGTGCTGACACGACGAAAAGAGAAAAATAGGCCTCTGTGTGTGTGTGTGTGTGTGTGTGTGTGTTGCAGTCTGGCCAGTTTGTTACGACACAGCTGAAGCAGAAACTTTTCTCAAATGAGTTTTAAACTGATGATCTGAGATGTTTCTACAGACAGAGGTCTCACTCCTCTCACGCTCTGCCTGCCTGCTCAGATCTTAAAGTCAGTTCACTCAAAAACAGCTTCATACTAATCAACAGCAGTATCTAACTAATGCTGCATATTCAAACTCAAAACCCTTCAGCTATCAGTCTGACAGTGATATTTCAGGAGATCTGGTGCAGCCAGATGTCCCATGGATGTGTTGGGCGACCTGGATACAGTGTTGGAGTCAGGACCCCGTTCATTTCTTCGAGACTTGCTCAGCTGCGCACGAGGCCAAAATGGTTCAAGTGGAGAGGAGGCAACAAGTGAAACAGACTGCCCTCACAGACTTTACATGAAGACGGTGAACTCATCACAGTACGTTCAACTATGGGCCTTTTCACACCTAGGCCGTCTAGTCTGGACTTTTGGATTTTCCAGTTTGGTCCGCAGGTGTGAAAACTACCCCAGGCCACAGCCCGGACCAAATGGCTGAAATTTGGTCCGGCCAAAAGAGGTGGTCTCGGTCCGGACCAAACAGAACACTGGTCTGGTCCGTTACTAGTGTGAAAGCATTTTTTTGGATGGTTCGGACTTTCGGACCATTGACAGGAAATTCTGGTGCACCGGTTGTCCATTTCCGCCAGGAGAGAAGTCAAGTCCACCATCAGAAATGAGCCGTCCCTTTCAAATCTGAGCAAATTGGCTTGATTTCATTCAAAAGCGGGAAGAAGGCAGTGTGCAACAAAAACAGAAATGACCCCAAAAAACTGCAAGAAAATTAGTAAAAAGGAAAAAAAATCATAAAAACAAACAAACAAACGAGAAAATGACCTGGAAAAAGTGCTTCAGAATGATTTTTAAAAAATGAGCAACAAAAGAAGAAATGAGCCAGGAAAAAAATTGTAAGAAACTGTAAAAAAAAGAGAAAATTAAAAACAAGACAGTTAGAAAAAAGAAAAGAAAGTTAAAAATCAAAAGGAAACAAGGAAAAAAGTGCTTTAAAAATATTCTTTAAAAAAGAGCAACGAAAGAAGAAATTACCCCCAAAAAAATGGCAAGAAATTTGAAAAAACAAGAAAGTTAAAAACAGACAAACAGGGAAATGAACTGGAAAAAACTGCTTACAAATTCTAAAAAACAATCTGTAACAGAATTTAAAATGTAAAAATAACAATCATAGTATGTATAGTATTATAGTTCTCCCTAGCTTTTTCTTTTTTACTAGTTTTTTTTAAAAAATATATATTTTCTGAATCTTTTCAATTTTTGCAATTTGTGGGACATTTTTTTTTTTTACCAAATTGCTCGTTGCCTTTTCCCCCATGTTTTTGAGAGATATCGCACCAATTAGCCGTCAGGGTTCAGAGGGTTAAACACTTGTGAAAGGCGTCTGAAAGCAGCACAGGCAAAAAGTAAAATGATCCAACTCTGAACCACAGTTAAAAATTAAAGCCAAGTCAAAAGGCTTAATCACCACTTCACCTAAACGTTTGCTGGCAGCACTACGCCGCCTGTTAGGAAACACTGAGGATGACAAAGTTACACAAGTGTCATTAACTTCACGGCGAGCAGCTGCCAGCAGGGAGGATGTGGTTGACATGTCATCTCTTCATAAACTGCCACTGCTAATTTCCTTTTAACCATGAAGCTGATCAGAAAACACTCATCAGAAATATGTGGAACACTTACGTGGATGATTTGGAAAAAACATTTATGCATCAGAACTTTCTGGCCGTTCAGATGTGTGATATCACGTCCACTTTAAATCTGATGTCAAAAAGAAGTGGCGGCGTTTGACGGTGCATCTCTGGGTGTACGTTTTATCAGCAGAGGATTTTGTTGTCATCCACAACTTTAATTTCTTCTGGCTGTTATGTTGTTAACGTAATATTCAACAACTCTCTGTTCTGCCTTCCTCTTATCGTGCAGCTCTCTATACAACTCTAATTCCAAAAGGCTGTATTAAACGTAACTAAAGACAGAGCGCAATGATTTGCAAACCCTTTTCATCCTATATTCACCTGACTACAGTCCAAACACGAGATATTTGATGTTCAAACTGATAAACTTTATGTTTTTTGTAAAAGATACACTCATTACGAATGTGATGCTGCAACACGGTGCAACAAAGTTCAGACAGGAGCAACAAAAGCCTGGGGACGTTTGTGGAACGCAACTTTAAACATGCCAATTGGTAACAAATGATATAATAGCATCATTAATCGTTATAAAAGGGGCGTCCTTGAAAGACGTGAGAGGAACTGCAGGTTTTGGCGCTTCAGTGTTGGCTTCAGTTTCCAGCCCCGGAGTTTGACGCTTGGTTGCTTCCAGTGCAAAGTTCAAAGCATCTGTGAAGGGATGGAGGTGCATCATGATGTTGTTAAAAGAAAAGGTGATGTCACACCGAGGTAAACATGCTCCTGTCCCAACGTTCTGTAACATGTTGCAGGCGTCAAATCAGAATGAGCAGAAAACAATAAAGTTTATCAGTTTGAACCTTAAAGATCTCGTCTTTGTCCTGTAATCAATCAAACAGAGGTCAAAAACATTCTGGTTTTATTTTACACAGAATCCCGACATTTTAAAAACCAGGATCCTTCATTGTTTGTTGTTCAGCTCCTGTCTGTATAAAACAGCTGTATGATCAGGTTTGCTTCTCTTTGTTCTCTGCACTGGGTGGAAACACATTATGAACTATTTATACTTGTCTTAACTTGTAGAGGTGGGGGATCGTTACAGCATGGTATCACGATATTTTGTGTGGCAATATCGTATCGTCACACTGTGCCAAGTATCAATTTTTTTTAGCATATCAATTATTAATATTACAGATTCAAATTAAACTCTAGGTCGCCCACTGGAGTAATATACGCAGTTATATTTTCAGTCCACTACTTACATTGTGTTGCTGAAAAAATGCTGACAAAGTTTTTCTTTTGGGGACAAAATTTACAGTTGAAAAAAAGGTAATAAATCATTATATTTTATTGTAATACTCAGCATATCACCACATATTTAAAATAGCATTAATATTGTATCCTGACTATTGTATCCTATTGTATTGTAGATTCCCACCTCTACTGACTTGTGTCAACATGATCGGCCAATAAAGCTGATTTAGATTCAATGAAGTTTCCTCCTACAAGGTTTCATTGTTGTTTCTGAGGAGCTGAATCATGTTCCTAAGATTTTCTGTCCATACGCTAAACCAGCGGTTCCCAACTGGTGGGTTGCGATCCAAAAGTGGGTCCCGGGTCCGCTCTGAGTGGACCGCAAGTGTGTCAAGTTTGTAACAAAACACTTTATTTTTTAATACAGTGAATTTCCAGCACAGAGCTTTTAGGTCCCGTTTAAACAACAATGATTTCAACTGAAAATGGTAAACTTTAGTTGCGTTTTGGCTGAACGTTTACAAAATGCAACGTTTTGAAAACGGGCTCCAGAGTGCAATTTTTTGGAAACAACACCATCTCCGTTTTCATGGAAACTTACAATATGCAGTTCATCTGAAAACGGAGACCTTTTGCACATGCGCATTACGCTTCCAGTCACTAGGCATGCGCAAGAAAGTCGATCATCACGACAACAGTGGCGGACTCCCGAGCTCTGTCTGTGCTGCTCATCCTGTTGAATTTATCAACGCTTCCCCATCGATTTACTGTAGCAACTCCACCTCGTCGTCCGTCCAGACAAACGTTCGTGCAGTTGTCATTTTGTTTGTTTATACATCACCGCTCCGTAGTAGGAAGTGTCACACCGCCAACTACTGGCCTGGCATGTATACTGCAGCGTTTTTGGTCATTTTTGCGAATCTGTGTGCACGGCGATTGTTATCAAAATGCTGTCGTCTAAAGGCGGAACTTTTTTCAAAACGAAAATGAGAAACGATTCTGTTTTCAGTGGATCGTTTCCGTGTAAACATGGCCTTATTTTGAAGTGTCTTTTCCTGCTGTAGAGTGAGTGACTAACGGACAGCAACCTGACAAAGACAGCAAACTAACTCAACAACATGACCGAACACAAGTATGACGCTGAATGTATTAAACTGTGTGGACCCTGGACTAATGACTAAAGAGAAATCTGGACCCTGCGGCTGCATTAAGTGGGGGACACTGCTCTGACACAAACATCTGGGTGGTAAAAGTGGAGCAGAACTAGGATTCTTTACTGAGTTCATTTCATAAATTAAGCAGGTTTTGTTTCGAGTATTTAGAGTCCTCGAATTCTTCTCAATAGAAAGTTGGTAAATGTATTTGTTTTAATCACATATACAGTTTTGTGGCTCATTTCTTGTTAAAACACTGCAAGAGATAGTTTTACAAAGCCAGGGACTCTTACTGTGAAAGGGGTGGACACACCTGCACAATATAAATACAATCCAGCACAACTACCCTGCAACAAAAACTACGTTTGTGCAGCCTGTAGTGCGCACCTTCATTTAGTTCCTGTATTGTTTTGTTGATAAATAATTAAATGTTGCATCGTACTGAACATTTCTGTTGATATTAAGGCAGTTGTTGTTGTTTTGAGTCTGTTTACTGTTACCTGAGTAGTTTCAGAGTCAGCTTAACGCTGCATGAAAACACTTTGACTCTCAACTACCTGCTGGATTATTTGCCTCCACCATGGAAATTAAAATTAAGAACAATTTTAGTTCAAAACATCAGCCACTGCCTTTAATTAGTTCAAAAACACAACAAAAAACATACTTTAATCTGCTAATGTGCACTCTGCCCGTTTTTCCAGCCTGCCCTGAATGCATCACCGCACCTGTGTGACTGTCACCTGACCGCGAGAGCAAACACACCTATTCTGCGCTTTTCTCCGCGCAATCATGACCCTCCCCGGCTCCTGTAAGTGTGTCTCTGAAGGCCACCGTGTGTGTGGTTACACAGTGAGTGCAATGGAAACGGGTGTTTTGCTGAATGATGACAGTGCAGGGATTAATTAAACCACACACACACACACACACACACACACACTCCAAACCTAAAGCTAAAGGTCTCCTCCCTGCCTGCTCCCCGTCCTCCAAGTTCTCATCTGTTGTCAGCTGGAAGCATCACGCCCTGCCTGCCACAGCTCCCCTCGGCCTCCCTTCATCACCTCCTCCTCCTCCTCACCTCCAGTGTGGCGGCCGGCTCCGGGAACAGGTCCTCCCCGTCCTCCAGCTCATGGAAGTCGGTGTGCTCCGGTGGAGGGTCCCTGGCTGTGTCCGCCATGGTCGCGTCGCTCCTGCGGCTGATTGTGACGAGTAGCTAACAGCTAGCTAACACACACACGCACACATACACACGCACACACCGACAGACAGCGAGCAAACAGCCGAGTGACAGGGCGAGGAGAGGAGGAGAGGAGGAGAGGAGGAGCGGGGAGTCAGGAGGTTTTCCCAGCTCTGTCATGTGACTAACAGGAGTCCTGATGGGAGCCAGAGAGGAGGGAAAAGAGAGGAGGGCTCACTCTGACGCGCTTTCTTGACACCGAGAGTTTGACCTCAGAGGAACTTTACATCTCACACAGATAACGGTTACACACACATCACTGTTTGTTTATTATTTATTTATTGAAGATATTAATCAATTTCATTTCACACAATTTCACACACATTACTGATTATTTATTTAAAGATTTTTAAATTTGGAATTTTTACATAAGGTTTTAAAAATTTGACATAATAATAATTTATTTCAATTTCACACAAATTCACACAAATTACTGTATTTTTTAGATCTCTAAATTTGCCAAGATTAGTTTTAAAATAAATTCCACAATAATAAGTAAGTTAATATAATGTAAGAAAAAAAATCACACAAATGACTGTTTATTTATCTTTTTTTTAGATCTTTAAATTTGAAATAATTTACATTATAATAATTTGTTTTTTTAATTTCAGAGAAATTCAACCCAACTTCTGTTTTTTTTTTATTTGTTTCTTTTAAGATTCTCAGATCTCTAAATTTGGGCATTTTAAGTTTTAAAATAACTGTCATAATAATTAATTTAATTTCAGCTAAATTCACACAAATTACCTTGAAAAAGTTCCCAGAACTCTAATTTTGGCCATTTTTAAGATTAATTTTAAAATAATTCAAACAATAATAATTTATTTGATTTTTATGCAGTGGGCTCACAGACTGTCACGCGGGGACTGTTCTTTATTTAATCTAAAAAATATAAGGATATTTTAAACATGTTTTATTTTTAGTTCATGTTGGGCATTTTTTAGCAATTCTTTTTTCACAAGAAACTGACTTTGCACTGTATTTTTCGCAAACTTAAATTCACATTTATTTTTAATTGAGCTCTGAATATAAATATTTTACCTAACAGAATAATTGTATTTATCAACTGGGGACAGTTTTCATCCAGGACCCCCAAAAATGTTTAAAGGTGTAACTTCAAAAGAAATGTTGAGAGGCAGCAGCCAGCCTGGATATCAGTCCACAAACCTGCAACATGAGGGCAGAAGAAAAATAAATGCGACTGATCTTTTCTCAGTGCAGAATCTACAGTGATGCCCTCTCTTTAGTTTTGATTATTTTTTTTTAATAGCTGTAATTTTATAGAAAATCTAAAGTAAAGAATCATTTGTTTTGTAAATTCCAAGGTATCAAAATGTTAAATGTATCTTCAAATTCAGGGCAGTAAGACAACTACTCTGTAAAATAAAATATAAAATAAATTATTATAATTTTATTATTATTATTATTTATTGTATTTACTGTGTTTATTTATTATAAATTATTTTATTTGTCTTTTTTTATAACCATTTCTGCGCCTGTGTTTGTTGACGTTGTCCTCTTCTGTCGTGCTCAATAAAGTTTTTTAAAAGAACAAAAAACCAAACCTATTTTATTTCCGATCATAGACGATCTTTGTTTCGTGTCATTTCGGTCAGATCATTATCAGTGACACATGTTATAGTTTCCGTGCGGTTACAAAATCACCGGCAGCATCTTTAAACTGTGGTTTAACATTTTTAACATTTTATTTTGAAGAAGGTTTCCGGTGCTAACAGTTAGCTCCGAGGCTAACAGCTAGCTGCTCCGCTAACACGCGGTGTTTACATCGGCTCTGCCCGGGTCAGGAAACTTCACCGAGCTCAGTTCAGTTTCATTTCTGTACCGAGACATTAGCATGGCTGCTTGCGAGGAAACAGCCAGCTTGTCCACAGAGGAAGAGCTCCTAGTCCGGCAGGAGGAAGAGGAAGAAGAGGAGGAGGATGACCTGGAGCTAGCATTAGCAAACATGAGATTGGAAGGTAACAGCATAACAGTGTTTATAGAGGAGCTACAGGAAGTGTTCAGGCTCTGTACTGGAGTTAAAGTACTAATACCACACTGTTATTATACTTTATAAATATGTAATATAAGCAAAACTCCTGCATTTCATTGTTTACATCGGTGGAAGTACAAAAGCATCATCATTAGCATCAAAATTAGCATCAATATATACTTGAAGTACTCCAGCAGACTGGCCTATTGAAGAGTAATACTATTGAACTATAATTACTGATACATTAATGTATGTTAGCATCACTAATAAGATAATATTATTTAACTTAATTAATCTCAAACCGGAGACATTCACATTGCAGCAGCTCAAGAGTCAGAAAATGAAAGTGACAGAGTGCTAACAGGGTTCCAAAACATACAAATAAGATTAAAATAAATAAAATAAAACTGTATATTATATACACCTTTAATTTATGCAGATACTGTATGTGCACAGTTGGTAGTTGCACAGGATAAACTGAAACACAGAGATGTGTGGTATATTTACTGCACAGATATAGAGAAATATTATTGCTAAGGATATGTATGTAAATATTTATGATAATGAATATGTAGAATATATATAACCTGAGGTAAAAAAATAAATAAATAAATAAAAAGAAGTGCAGATTAGCTGTGGTGTTGTAACCTGAGGTTAAAGAGTTGCTAAAGTCGCAGCTGATAAATCTGGAGATCAAGTGATTATTAGTCGGTTAAGAACTACGTATGCTCTGTATCTGCTGGGCAGGTTGTGAACTTCCCCCTAGGATCAATACGGTTTCATCCTAATCTGTGACGTTACATCATCATCTATTTGTTGCTCACATTGCGTATTATTAATCCCAACATGCAGAGTAATTAAATTTGTGACATGTATTTGAGTAGAACTGAGGATTCCACCCCTGATATCTAACTTAAAAATACATAATTTAAACTATCTTATAGTTATTAAATGTAAACAGCAGACACAGTATGTCAGAGCAGGCAGTGTCTACTTCCTGGAACTAACTTAAACAGGAAGTCAGTCAGATATTTATGTGCATTACAGGATGTGATAGTGCTGATAAGCTTGCAAAGCAGACAGCCTATATATTGCGACAAAGATGCCAAAGATGTGAATGCTTTATAATATGGCGTTAAAACAGCCTTCCAGCTGCAGCTCTTTGACCCTGAGGCGAAGGGGAAACTGGTCTGGCAGCCGGAACACACCCAGACTGAAAACACACAAGAAATACATAAAACATGTAATGTAAACATGTAAAAGATGTCGAAACGTGTAGATGAAGTGACATCATCCATCCCAGCCCTCAAGACTGACTCATGCTGAGCGTGAAGCGGTTTGATGGTGTGGGAGATAAAGACATTTATCAATGAGGACAATCTGAAATGACTCAAACCTTTTGAATTAGTTTGATGCAGAAAATCCGAGACAATCGGATCGTTCGGAAGGAGACAGTCAAAGAGTGGCGGCTGTAGTGGGATAGTGTGACAAAAGGAAGACACTTAAAAGAAGTTCAAAATAAAGGAGAAGGGATTTAAAGACGGGAATCCAACAGCAAAGCACAAGTGATTATTAGTCAGTTAAGAACAGGTCACAGCAACTTGAATAGCACAGTATTTGTTTTAGGGAAACAACCAACTGCTGTATTGTGTTCATACAGGAAGTATGAGGAGGAAAAAAGGGCTGTGTTGCGGGATTACAGACGTTAGGACGAACGGAGGTCAGGATTAAAGACGTGCTTGAGTGTAGGGACACGATGGAGGTGAGAAAATGGATGTTTAGGTTTCTGAAAGCAACGATACAACAGGGTTATAGTGGACGAGTAAAAGCAGGAGGAGGCAGTGACACAATGTAAAGGATGCAAGCTGCTGGAAAACCCCAAAGAAGAAGAAGAAAATCTGAGACAGATGATCTTGTTTGCAGCCTATTCATTTCTCTAAATACTTTGATGAGCTTCAGTGGCTGTCCCTGTGGTGAAGAGTCAAGCCATCATCGTAATGTCATCTAATTTAGTCACCGGTCCTTTCCTTTGTGTTTATTAACAGTTTTAACACCTTTTTTGTGTGTACTGGTTTTGTTTCCTGTCCCAGACCTGCTGCAGAAGGTGCAGGCTGTGCAGACGGACAGCACGACCGTAGAGTCGGGCGTCAACACGGAGCCGGACTGGGAGAGTCAGGTGGAGGCCATGTTGGAGTACAGCTCCAGCCTGATGGAGCGGTACGACAGTCTGATGAAGAAGCAGGACGAAGAAGGGGAGGCGCACGAGAAACACAAACAACAAGTGCTGAAGAAGAAGGAGGAGGCCACCCGCCAGCACCAGGTGAGATACACACACACGTGTACACACACACGTACATGTACACACTGTTTTAAAGTACCCCGTGGAGTTGTTGTTGGGCTGTAACAGAAGTGGACTCCACCGTCACACTGTGACTGTGTGTTCAGGCTCTTCTGGAGAAACTGGAGTCTCTGCGAGTCAAACTGCAGCTGAACGACTCGAAAGCCACGAGGAAGAACTTCTTAGTCAAGAAACAGGAAATGACATCAGAGAAGAACAGAGTTGAGGAGGAGAGGAACAGGTAAACACTAACAAAACCGTGCAAATGCACGAATTGAATTAAATTAAATTTTAAAAAACAAATGTAAATTTAGACCATTTTAAAATGCACACTGAGCAACATGTTAGTGATAGGTAAGTATGACTTCATGTTCCTGCAGCTGCTTCACAATAAAAGCCCTCCAGATGTGGCAACAATTATTGTGCCCCATAGATACATCAACCCAAAATGTAGGTTTGCCTGTGTGCTGTGGTTGTCCTGTAAAAGTCCATGATTCCAATCAGAAGCCCAAGAGTCAGATCTCAATTTGTGAGACAAATCACTGTAATTTTCTTTTTCGTTAAAGAGACGGTTCATCTCAAATTAAAATGACACATTTTTCCTTTCACCTGTGGTGCTATTTTATCAGTCTAGATTGTTTTGGTGTGAGTTGTGGAGTGTTGGAGATCGGCCGTAGAGATGTCTGCCCTCTCTTCTGTATAATGGAACGAGATGGCACTCAGCTTTTTGAAAATTTAACATCAATGTCTCTTTGCAGAAATCATAATCCGGTTACTCAAGATAATCCACAGACCTTGTTGTGAGCAGTTTCATGTAGGAACTATTTTCCTTCTACCAAGCTACGCTCACCAACCAATTCACCGCACAGAATGAAGCATGCATCTACTTGACGAGAGGTTTGTGCTTGTGACAGTGTAAGATGTAAATGTTAGGGCTGGGTTGAAATAATAGATATGTCTGACTCAAATCAGTCTTCATTTGAATGACCCGATATCGATTCATAAAATCTGAGATCCATCTTCTATATATGCTTTTTCCCACGGATGTGCGACACTTTAACTCCATTAATCTCACCAGTTGTAAATGGGCCCCAGCGCTAAACCGTAGTCTTGAAAAGCTCTGATGTTACCGGTTCTTTTATCTTTAGCTGTTAGCTTCCTTTCTTAGCATGTAGGTGTAATTTATAGTCATGCTACTGCAGCCTCTCTTCCTGCTGTCTGTGCATCGGGGCTGCTGCGCCACTTTTACGCACACACACACAAACATGGAGTACAGATGCTGCGGTGGAGACAGAGAGGTGAAGATAACGTGACCTGATGACAACTACACTTGTTACTGTGAGTGCAATAAAACCTCCACGAGGAGGAATCGAATCGGAAATTGAATTGAATCGGGAAATTAGTGGTGATACCACACCCTAGTTGGCAGGTGTAGTTTGGTTGAGTTTTTCAGATGTACTGTTTTTGGCACTTTGAGCACCACAAGCCGGGTGCCTCCTAGTTATATGATATAGGAGAGAGGGCAGACGCAGCACCTCACACCAAAACAATCTAGACTAATAAATGGCACCACAGGTAAGAGGGAAAAAAAAGTATTTTTGGGGTGAACTGTCCCTTTAAGCTGTTAGTGTGCACACAGCAAAGCAGGATAATGGCATTTAAAAAGTTGTACAAATGTCTCAGAAAGACTTCACTGCACAACAAACTGGGATGGAAATAGACGAGTGTGATGGAAACAGAGAGCAGCCAGTTTGTTTCTGTCAGCTGCCTCAATACTGAATGTTTGTGGCGACTAAACTATTTTGGAACCAGATGTTTGTGTTGTACCCCCTCTACTGCTGTATTCAGCTCACAGAGCTGCACAACTTAACTGTAACCAGGACACAGTTTGTTTCTGACTGTGTGGAAATGTAATAACTTCATTATGATAGGTAAGTTGTAAAACCTTTGTAATATCATTGAGCATTTCTAAAAAGTATCTATAGACGAGAAAAAGGAGAAACCATAAGCACATGATGAATTAAAATACAGACTAATCAATTAATCGTTCGGTTTTTGAAATAAAAAGTGAAAAACGTTCGTCATGTCTTCCTAAAGTCCAAGATGACATCGTCAAATGTCTTGTTTTGTTGGACCGAAACTCCAAAACCTGAAGAGATTTCGTCAACTGTCGTAGACGACTAAATAAACCAGAGCATATTCACATTTGAGATGCTGGAAACAGAGAAGTTTGGCATTTGTTCTTTTAAGAATAGTTCCTGATTAACTTTCTGTCGATCAACTAACTGATTAGTCAACTTATTGTGGCACCTTTATTAATGAGTAAATATGTTTATGAGTCTCATCACACTTTACAGTCACAAAAAGATAAACACAATGTAAAATCTTTAAAAATTGTTACTACTGATAAAGTTTCCTCCTCAAATCAAGTTCCCAAAAATCCCCTGAAACATGAGAACTCACCCACACACTCTTCCTCATGCCTCCTCCTCCTCCTCCTCTTCTCCAGGCTGGCCAAGGAGCTGGAGGAAAGCGAGAGGAAGCTCACGGCTCTCACGGAGGAGCAGAGTGAGGAGCAGCGGAGGTGGCAGGAGGAGCTGGACGAGCTGAGGCAGGAGATGGAGCGAGTGAGGAAGGAGGCACAGGAAGCCGAGCTGCTGGCCTTAAAGGATGAGATCGTCGCCACGGAGAAGCAGAGGGACGTCGCCATGGCTCGCATCGAGGCCTGGCTCAGTGAGGTACAGACAGCAGAACGTTAAGATCAATACTCAAAGCTTTCATCTGATATTCAGTCTCATAAAACAACGATAGACATGAATCAGTGTTCAGACTGAAGCCCTGCAGACGCTCTGATGTTGACCCTGTGGTTACCTGTCCCAGGTGCGTCAGTACCTGAACACTCTCCGGGTGGAGTTCCCTCAGCAGTACCCTCACGAGAGGCAGAAGTGGGAGAAGAAGGAAGGTCTAGTCCGGAGGAGCCGGGAGGAGCTCCAGAGCCGCTTCCAGGAGGTTCTGCAGCAGCTGCAGCAGGGCCGTGAGTTAGAGTCCCTGCCCAGGATTAACATGCCGTCCCTGCCGCAGCTCCCCATGGTAAGAACCTTCGTTTGTGTTGTACTGGAGAAGCGTTTATGTAGCTAACGTTAGCTAGGGCCACAGTGTGTTGCCTCACTCCCCTCCGATACAGACCTCCTCGCTGGGAGTACAGCAGGCAGCAGCTCCAGAGACAGACCCCCAGTCAGCAGCTGCAGAGTGAACCCCAGCTCCGAGGGACTGGACAGCCCTGACTCCCTGCCAAATTCGCAAACTTTCTGTTGCTGCCGTTATACCAGTTAGACCCGGTGCTGCCGCTGGCCACCTGTCCGCTGTGCAGCCCAGCGCTGGAGGGTTTGCACTCGCCAAATTCAAGCTGATACAGCGCTGACGGAAGGTATATCTCCCTGAGCTGCTGCCTGCTCTGATGAAGCAGCCGACAGCAGCGGGGAGTGAGATGGAGGGACCGTAGCTAGCAGTAAACACTGGGTTACTGTATGAAGCATGTGCATGTGCCCGTGGTCGTCTGTCAAGAGGGGCTTAGGACAGACAGGGAAGAGCTGAAGGATGAGGGTGTATTGTCAGATTCTGCTTTTATTGTTTTGTTTTGTTTTTTGCCTTCCCCAGATTTCTGGGGCCTTAAGGGGACTTTTTCAAAAGGAGGTTTCAGGAGTTTAACTTATTTAACTTAAGCTTATCTAAAGCGACTCTTTTCCTCCCACAGGCTGACCTGCGATTCAACCAAGTGATGCAGTCACTGGTCCGCCCCCAGTTCATGCCCCCTCCTCCCACAGTTCCAATGAACCGACCCCTCCATCCCCCGAGACACCCACACTTTTATCAGCAGTACCAGCCTCCTCACCACCCCCAATACCGCCACCACTACACACACCGCCCACCACCACCCATACAACAGTTCCAGCCCCCCCTCCCACCCCAGCACCAGCCTCACTTCCAGCCTCACATCAGAGCTCAGATGAGGGTGACTCCGCCTCCCAGTCTCTCCCCGTCCCCTCCTGTTCAGCCCATCTACCCTGTAGCTCCATCCCCGCCTGCCCCCGCCGCTGCTGCCGCCGCTCCCTCTCCCACTCCTGCCACCTCTGCCCCTGCTGGCAAACTCGACAAAGTCCTGGAGAAGCTCGGAACCTGCTTCCCACAATGCAACAAGGCTCAGCTGACCTCGCTGCTCCAGCAGGTGAAGAGCTCCCGCGGCACGCTGTCTGGCATGTCCATGGAGGAGCTCATCGAGCAGGTCGGCTTCAAGCTGATGCAAAATGAGCGGTCGGCCCCGGGGCCCATCAGCCGGCCCACGCCCCCCGGCCCCATCCAGAGGCCAACACCTCCCCCACAGAGAGCGCCAGCAGCGGCGGCGGCAGGTGGAGGTCAACCTGTCGGGGCTCGTAAACTGTGCCTCATGTGTCAGAACCACGTGGATCCAGAGAGCCGCCACCCGCTGAGCTGCTCACACACCATCCACAGAGACTGCATCAGAGTGTGGCTGCAGTCCAGCAAGAACAACTCGTGCCCCTTCTGCCCGGGGAAGTGACGCAGGAAACGCCAACCAGACTCTGATCAGGGCCACCACAGAGATGACTCTGATTGGCTCAACACGTGGGTTCTCTCTAAAATACAACCTTCAGTAAAGAGAAAGAAGGATATGATTTATCATGTTGCAGCAGTGGAGAGCAAGCTGGCAACATACTTTTTTCAATACCTTAGTTTGAGTAATATGATTTTCTACATTTTTTTTGTTTACCAGAACCAATGTTTTTGATGCGTTGTTGTTTATTGTTTGTTTTACTGTTCATGTTACATGGAGCCAAAAGAACTGCCAAAATAAAACTGTCTGAAACTTAAAGTAACAACCCTTGCTTTGAATAATTTTGCTCCATGTAGCTGATTATGCTCACATGCTTTTACAAAAGTATCTCACTGAATGCAGGACTTTCACTTGCAACAAACAAGTTTTACATTGTGGTATAGAGTCCGCCAGAAATGAGTCCTAAAATGCGGAAATGAATTTGTGTTTTAGTACTTACGGTTCTCATGTCTCGAATTCGATGGTGTTTTGAATGGGTTTTTATTTAGATGTCTGAAATAAGGTCTGTGGTTAACACAAGCTGAAGACACTTTAATGTTTTGTTCTACAACTTAAAATACATCAGTAAATACCCCACTGTGAAAGCTTTTATGTGTCTTAAAAAACAGTTGCTAACAGATGGCTAATGAGACTACAGAACGAAGTAAATTTGCTTTTTACTTCTGGTGATTGCATTAAGGCTTCAATAATCATGAAAGTGGTCATTAGTAAAGTTTTTCTTGCTGAACAAAACCTGTAAGTATCGTAAACGTTTCTTTGTGACAGCTCATTTCCTGCAATAATCCAAAATCTAAAAGAAAAATCCCGTAGGCTTTTTGACGAGGGAACCCAGACGATGCTGACTTCCACGTTGGCCTACAGTAAAACATCATCCCTGGTGGACTCTGTTAGTATTTTTACATAAGTAAAGGATCTAAATACTTCTGCCACCACTGATCATGTGACCAAAATAGCAACATGCTAATGCTAGCCTGACCATGTTACAGTCAGCATGAAAATCAGGACTTCTTTTTTCTTTGTAAGAGTGAGATGAGTATATGGAGCAACAGTTTGTAAATGTTTTTACACTTCTATTTGTGTACACTAAAAAACGAGACACAGGATACTAATGACTGAGCCTCAGTGGTGTTGGTCCACTTTGGACAGCTAAGCTAGATGTTTCCCCTTACTTTAACTCTTTATGCTAAACTAGGCTAACCATGCCCCGACTCATCCACACAACGGGTCTTGTTCTCAAAATGTCAGTAAATCTATGAGTAGATTTGCACATAAAAAATTGACTAAAAACCTACTATGGTTTCATGCATGCTGCGGAGAATTCCAATTTGATCGTAGGCACGGTGTATGTTCATGAATACTAATTAATCGTGAACTGACAGTGCGCTCCCGCTAGTCGTCAATTAGCATACATCCCCACCCAAGAATAGCCAGTGACAACTATATATGGAGATGACAGTTACTATAGAGAGGTGCATCCTGTCGACCTGCGAACTCGCATTTTTGCTAAATATTCACAATACTTCCGTTTAAGAGCAAATGCCTGCGATTTAACTCTGTTCATGCATCCCAAAAAGCAAGGTCCAAGAGCACTTCTCGTCCGTGCATGAGACTGTTTCTCTGTATCTGTTTTAAATTGTAAGATTTAAGTGAAAAGACATTTTTTGAGAAGTAGTGAACATACGACTGGATCAGTAACGCCTTGTTTCCACTTGTGTACGGACCAGGAGTCAATTCATTTCTATGGGAATCTCCGTGATACTCGATGTGCCTGTGAGACTCCTCCCCTGCGTAATTTTTCAGTCCGGAATTTGCCTTGAGTACGTTACAAAAAACTTTTGCAGTGGATTTTGGAGAGACCATATAACAGTGTGCTAGCTTAGCTAACAGGCTGCTAACAGGCTGTTTCCTTCAGTTCAGTTGCCTGTTGATTGGCAAGCAAGTTTGTCTGATTAAAAAGAACTTGTTTATCTCATTTGAACACATAGTCCATCTGAGTAATGTTATTCTGCTAACATATGGTTATACGTATACAGTCATATCATCAATAGGACTCGTTCAGCCATTCATACGTCTTTTTAATTAAATTAATTTAGCCCCTCCCCCAGGGCTACAGGTAGTTCCTATCAGGTTACTATCCACCTGTAAAGAAATGCACTTCCTTGTGTTGGACACCAGAGGCATCATCTGTATATTTACAGATCTACGGACACATACGTAAGTGGAAACAAGGCGTAAAACTTTGATTATGCTGCACGAGTTGTGTGAGAATTTGAAAACAGATGTTTTGATTCAGTTTCGCTGTTGTGAAACGCAGTTCTTCACGACTTTAATCCATGAAGAATATTCAGTTTTTGTTTGCTTTGGAGGCATGCAAGGAAATAAAGTTTTATTCACGAAGACAACATAACACGTGGAGAGTAACTGATATACAAGTGGTCATTTTGTGGGTGGAGACGTCCTTTAATGTGAAGATTTCAGCCTGTATCAACGGTAAACTTTGGAAAACAGGAGGCGTCTCACTAAAATATGATCAATTCTACGTGGTTATAAAAACAGCCCGTCCAACATAAAGAGCTAAATTAAGTCCCTGGCTTCTCACTGTTGCACTCACAGTTCACACTTCACCATAAATACACCGTATGAAGTCCCACATACAAACACTCAGACGGAGGAATCGGCCCATAAACACTCCAACAAACAACCTATTGCCTTTTAAAGACAAACACACTCACATCCTCTCTCCCTGCGGACATCCCAGTCAGCCTTAATGGGAGTGCTGGGCGGTCGATGGGCGAGGTTAAAGGAGCCGTCGCTTCCCAATAAATATCACAACACACGCACACATACACACAGTGCAGAAAACGTGTGTATCTGCAGTCCTGAAATAATGACAGTGTGTGTATTTGTGAGCTGCTTCCTGTTTACTGTCTGAACGTCCATCTTTCCTCTAACAACACTCTCTCTTTCTCAGTCTAAAGGTTAGTCTCTCTGCCGGCTCTGACTGATTTTACAGGCAGCAGTGCCAATAAAAGCAGCTCGTCTCGCAGTAAAGCTGCTGTAATGAATGAAGAGCGCTGCAGAGAATAGAGACAAAACGCTGCTCAGGGTGGAGGAGAGGTGGAGAGGTGGTTGGAGGAATCAGTCCTGAGACAGAGGAGGTGTATTCTGTCTGAAGAAATGCACGAATTCAACTGAAAATACTGCAGAAAACATGAGTGACGATAACTGGGAACAAATTAGTGAAAATCTTAATTCTGCTTATTAACCTGAACCTGACACATCCAGACAATGTTCAGGGTTTTGGGTGGTTTTGTTGTGTAAAGCTGCAGGTCAGTAACAGATACATATAGTGCTCGGTTTTATCATCAAGTTATAACAATTTATCCTGAGAGGAACATGAATGGAATTATGAAATTTGGCACTGTCAAAGTATTTCACTCTTGGACTGACATCCTGAGAGACATGCTGCTATTGTGGCTAAAAATGTCTTTGTCACATCAGTCAAAGTCCATGGAAAGCTGCTGAAAATCCAATTTGAACATGCAAATTACATTTTCATCCCACACTGCCCATCATATGCAGGACGTCTGCTTATTACACTTATTACAGTAGCAATGTTGTTAGTCAGCATCTGTATTTTTCTCAGGATGTCATCTTTGGAAACCTTTCAGTCCCACAGCAGAGATCATTAAGAGGACCTATGATGCTCATTTTTATTTTCATACTTTTACTTTGGGTTTCTATTTCAACATGTTTTCATGCTTTAATGGAAAAATAAAACAGTTTTTCTCATACTGTCTGTGCCGGAACCAAGCAGCAACCTCCAAGGCTGAAAAATGAAACCAACGCAAAGTGCCAAAAACTGCAGTTCCTCTAATGTCCACTTGGGGGTGGCTCCAAGAGCTAATCAATCCCCACTGACACACATGTTAAAATGTCCAACTTCACAGCAGAAATAAACATGTTTACAGCCTGGTACAAAAAAACAGTTTTGGTCTCTTTGACTAATTTCAACATTTATGACAACTGTATGGGGTGAATTTTTAATTAACTAACCTGTTTACATTTTATCAAGGCTTAAATTGCATAATTAAGGGCTGGACGCTTTGAGTGACAGGCTGTCTGTGGTCTGTGGAGGGGATGTTGGTGTAGCTAGGTCTATGGCTGGAACACCTGTATTCACCCTCTGCTCTGCTCTGTTTTAGCACCTGTCTCTTTAAGCCCCCCTCCCTCTTGAAAAAGCCCAGTCAGTGTTTGAGGTTCTTCCGTATGTCGACAACTCTCAAGCCCTCAAGAACAGCTCGGGATCATAAGCTAATTTGACATAGGGGCCCACGCAAGAGCCATATATGTCCTTTCTGTGACATATTTGGTATAAACTGTGGAATTACAACTTCCAGGTCCATCATGTGATACGATGGGGCCCCAAAAAACGTTTTCTGCAGACTAACATTGTGATCTCACGTCCGTAAATCAGTGGATACATTTATTTTAGCGTCGCAACCACCACAAAATGATTTCTTTCATCGTGAGAATTTGATGCATTTGGTGGAATTAACATTTCTAAAGTCTAGAAGAGCCGCAAGATTAAATAATTTTATCCCCAGTCAGGTTAGCGGACCACTAAACCGGAAGTTGCCGACTTGGCTGATGGAAGGTTCTCAAGCGCCCGCTCTTTGGGCCAACAATGCAGAAACAGTGTGGAAGATTTGAGTACGTTTACACAGAAGACAACTTTCTGGCTTCATGCACCACTGAGCAACTTCCCCAGTGAAGACAGGTGCGTCTAAAGAACATGGCGTCCCTGCACTGTCATTGTAATAGAGAATAGCGGCACTTTCTACCGTGAAAAATCACCAATAAAATCTTCTAAATACAATCAGACTTCATCCAGCAAGAATATGAAATTGGGGAGAAATTAATTTTCACAACATTGGCAGCCAAGATGGCATGTTCCCCTGGCGTTAGCATGTAGCTTCATGTAGCAGTGTATGTAATGTACACATGCTGCAGCCTGGAGCAGATGAGAAGATAAAGAAATCTGTCCTGATCTGATGTCAACTCGAAGCCAAAGTACAAAAAAATGCTGAAACAGTATTCAGAGCTGCCTGAGGGTTTTACTCACAAGGATTGCTTTTACGTTCGTTCACCTTATTTTATGAAGCTTTGGTTTAATCTGAACATCCGTCATTGTAATATCATACACATATCTGACAGTAAGGGAAAGGATAGGCCCCCTTTGAAAAACGTAATGAATTCTTTTTAATTACATCTCAGTTTTAAAGCTCATCTCACAGTTGAATCCTAAATAATCGGCTGTAGCTGCAGAGCTTCCTGTTAAAGATGGTCTGTATTGGTTTAAAACTACTTTTATCTCCTCTGCAGCCTCACTGCACTGTAGCGTTTTTATTTTTTTGGCCGCTGTTATAGATCCGAGGGGGAGCGTCTCCAGGGTTCGAGGTATTAGTGATGGTCTGCTGTGTCTCCAGTGGATCCTGTGACAGCTCTAATGTCGGTGTGATTTACAGACCGCTGGACAAACAAGCATCATTACCGCAGCCTGTAAACGCCGGCCTGGCCGACCGCTCCCAAAGTGGGGTCTGGGGACCCTCAGGGGCCCTCAAGAGACTCCCGGGGGACCCCTCAGCAAAATGAGAGAGTTTTATTTGACTATTATTTCATTCAGGAGGCGATAACAGACTGAGGGAGAATGAGCGATCAGAGGTTTGAGTCTTCTCACCAAACAATAACTGACAGACCAAATCTGTCTGCCCCCAAACTTTCACGACACGAGGGTCCACGCTGTGATCTTTACTGTCTCTTTAAAGGGAAAGTCCACTGTAAAACACCCAACATGATGTTAAACACCAGCTGTGGGTGATTTGGTAAATTGGCTCCAATTTTACTGGAAAAAAAAAATCTTATAAAGTGTACCTTTATGCAAACTATGGATGTTTAACATCTGTACGTTATTTTGCAGCAGATATGTTTAAATTTTGCGTTCCATAAAAGACACTCGGTTATCATTAGGAAAGATCATGTTTTGGCTCAAGGCCCTGACACACCAAGCCAACAGTCGACTGTCGGTCAATGTTGGGCCGTTGAGAACGTCCCCCACCCTAATCTTTGCAGTAAGTTTGCAGTAAGCCATTGTCGGCTTTTTTCAGCTGATTCAGTACCTCGGATCTGCGTCGGAGACAGTGGAGCCCG
Source organism: Epinephelus fuscoguttatus (assembly GCF_011397635.1). Lineage (NCBI taxonomy): Eukaryota > Metazoa > Chordata > Actinopteri > Perciformes > Serranidae > Epinephelus > Epinephelus fuscoguttatus. Next base: position 44,529,449 of record NC_064757.1, read on the forward strand.
TTGCTAAATGAACTCACTCTGATTGGCAGTGCAGCTCAGCGCATGAGAAAAGAAACGGAAGTGAGGAAAGTAAACAAAGAGCTAAAGTCAAGAGGGAGTGAGATCAAAACAAACATGTAAAATGCGACAAAATTATTTTTTTAGCCTTTGAGCTCTTTAGCAGAATGTTTCCTGATGGTTTATGTTGTTCTCTGGCACAAGCTAATATCCCTTGGTTGTGTTGTTGCTAACTAGCATCTTCAAACGGTGTCTGTTGGTCTTCTGGTTTCCCTTTTTGAATGATGAATACAGACTACCATCACCTGCTGGCTTGGAGAGTTGTTTCCTCTCACACAGGCGCAATACGTACATGTTAGTTGCCGTTTGACTGTAGTCTTTGTGGTGTGTTCATGGACACAGGCAACGTGAGGCAACACAACAGTTGCCATTTGTTGCTGCTAGCATCTGGACCTTTGAAATACCCAGTTTTCAGACATTATTGCGTCCAGAAACGCAGCAACATCTCAGTAGGTAACACTTTTCGCGACACCATCCCCAGTAGAAACACAGCCATGGGTTGCTAAAAGGTTTGGTGCTTAAAAAGCCGCTGGAAACACACTGATGACTCACTGACACACAACCAGTTTTGTTGTTTGTTGGTCTCGAACTGTGGTCTGCAGCTTGGCAGACTTCTTACCATCCCCTCCATCTCTTGACTACATGACTTCAGAAACATTGATACAATACGCTTGAAACGTGCAAATGTAACTGATCATGGTTTGCAGAAACGCGCAATGCCAACATTTTCTTGCGGCAACTGGACTTTTCAACCTGTGTCCAATAAAAATCAACTTGTCGCAGGTTTTATTTTTCTTGATTCCAGCACAGTGAACCTGCTTCATTCTATCTTTTGGGATACAAACACTTATTTCCAGAAAATTATTGAAAGAAGTTCCATCCATCCATTTTCATCTGCTTCAGCCGGGTCGCGGGGGCAGCAGGCTGAGCAAAGCACCCCAGACATCCCTCTCCCCAGCGACGCTTTCCAGCTCTTCCTGGGGCCAGGTGAGATATATAATCCCTCCAGTGTATTCTGGGTCTGCCCCGGGGCCTCCTACCAGTGGGACGTGCCCAGAACACCTCTAGCGGGAGGCGCCCAGGAGGATCCTGATCAGATGCCCGAACCACCTCAACTGACCCCTTTCGACGTGAAGGAGCAGCGGCTCTACTCCGAGCTCGCACTGGATGTCCGAGCTCCTCACCCTATCTTTAAGGCTGAGCCCAGACACCCCACGGAGGAAACTCTATTCCACAGCTTGTATCCACGATCTCATTCTTTCGGTCACTAGCAAAGCTTTCAATTCACTGGTCCATCTACGTCCCAACCCCACCTATGGTCATGAGCTCTGGGTAGTGACTGAAAGAATGAGAATTGAAAGAAGTTGATTCATTTAAAACTTTTTCTTAAGGAAATAATGTTTTTCAGATTTGATTCCAGACAAATGATTTGATAAGATGGAGATATTTCAGGCAACGTTGCCAGCTGCCAACCCTTTTACAAAACTAGGAAAGTTTTTAGCAACCTCAGACATCAGCAATGGATATCAGGTTTTAGTGTGACCCATTTATTTTCCTAAAAGTCTGCAGACCCTCAGTTACAGAGTCAAATCAGGTGTATTTAAGTCTGACACAAAAAAAAAATTCATTTTTTAGAGCCAAAATTTGCCTCAAGGGTTTTGAAGAAAACTGTATAAAGGAGCCTGGAAGCTGATTTCTCACAGATTTCATTCAGTCTTAAATACAAAGAAAATTAATTTCAGCTGTATCCAGCAGGCAGCCAAAAAGGCCAGAGGAAAATAATTAACTGCATGGGAAAAAACTCACATTTACGCCTTATTCTGAAAATATGTTGCATCTTAAACAAACAAAACAACCACCTCACACCCATCTTGAAAACTAAATACTAACTCTTCTTCATTAGTGTCACATTTTAGCCTAAAAACTTGGACGTACAGCATACAGACACATTTAAAGTGTTAAATCATGTTTGATAGTTGCTGTGTGTTTGCTGATGTTGCTGTAACATTTTAAAGAAATGCAGTCACCAGTTGACAGACTCAAAATGTTCCTGCGTCTCAGCTCGGTCAGTTTAAAGCCACAGAAATGTAAACGAGACGTTCCTTCAGGTCTGTACGAGCAGAGAGAGGCAGCAGTTTATTAAAGAACCTCTGAGCTGAAAACCTCCTGCCTCCACACAAACAACAACTTTTAAGAAAAAAAATCAATCATCTCTTTGAGTTTAACGCTCGTTTTGTATTTCTGACATTTTCCAGAACATCATCAGCAGTCGTCCTCGTCTCCGGGGTCACAAACTGCTTCTGCACTCACAAGGAAACTGAGCCCACTGTCAATTACAGAGGCAAATTAAAATAAGAAGACACCAGTTTACTGCAGGTTATTCATGATACGTGCTCCCAGTGAGCCGGTCCTCAGGGGACAAACAGTCTGAAGGCCAAACAAACACTTTAACAAGGTACCGCTGCTGTTTTCATGCTCCGAATCAACAAAATCGACTGCGTGACAGAGGAGCTAAATGCCAAACGGCTGCTGAGGAGCAAAACTGATGCTGCTGCAGCTGCTGCTGGAGGTCTGTATAGCGCTGCTGCAGCAGCTTAACCACTGCAATGCTGCCCCCCGCTGACCCTGCACAGGAACTACAGACGCACAAACGTCACTTGACATCAGGAAGCATTTAATATAATAATGAAAAGTGATCCTCATTCTGATTATGTTGCAACAATATGATGATTAAGCTGAGTCAGTATTGTCTTTTTAAAATCTTGTATTAAAACATTTTTTTTAATCAATTTATTTTATTTATTTATTTTTTTTAAACTTTATTTTACTGAAATTATTTAAACTTATTTTGTTCTGGGCCAGCTCATGTCTTTTGTTACCTGTACATTTTTAATTTGATATATTTCTTAATTAATTTATTTATTTTAATGTGCTGCCTTGTGCAGGCAGTTATATTAATGGTATGGAGGAGTTTAATATTAAAGGGAAGAGACTCGTAAGCAAAAACTAACAAAGGAAAATAATAAGGGACTGTTCCTCACTTATGAGGGGGAGGGATGGTACAAAAAGTGGGAGACGTCAAATAATTTTTTAAGCACTAGGGAGGGGTTTATGTCTTTAGTTTAGGGAGGAGCATAAACATTTAGTTTTTATTTTACTTGCACCATTTATCACAGAAACAAACAGAAATCATCATTGGATTTTTAAAATTTCTGATGATCACTGGACACATCACGTGTGACAAACACTCCTGTTAGATAAAAAAAAAAAAAAAAAGCATTACCAAATGTGAACTTACAATATTGATATTTCATCAAAATCACTTTATTCTTCATCTCAAACTGAGGCTTTTTTTCAACTCCAGGATTTCGTCTTCTACTTTTAAACATCAAAAGGATTTTAAAAACATCTGTTAACCAATTTATGGTGGAGGGAAGGTTACGCATTTTCCACCAGTCATTCGGGGAGGGTCAAGGAAAATAATTATTATTGGGTGGGGTTAAAAGAATAAAATAATAATAATAATACTAACAAAAAGTCACACCCCCAACACCCCCCTCCTCTGACAAGTGGAGAACAGTCCCTCAAGTAAATAGTGGTAAAAATAGTAAATCAAAGAGGGCCAAACAATTAAATATAACAGCATATAAAGAGCTTATTAAAGCCGCCACAAGGAACTTTTAACTGGATATGCAAAAGTCTCTCGTTTCTGCTGATGTCTGTGCGTGACCTACAACAGCAAATTAGACCATCGGTGTGAAGATAAGCTATTTCTATATAGTGTATATTCATACCTTTAGGAAACTGTCTCCGGGTCCGCCCCAAGGCTATTCAAGAGAAGGCTGAGACACGGGGTCAAACATGGGGGGACTGCACATGCGCAGTAAAATCTGGTCTGCACTTCCTCAAAGGCTCAGTAGATGGCGTGAGACCGCGGAATAAAGGGGATGTGCACGCATGTCATTTTCACAGCTTACTGGACTGTCACTGGTGGCCTGCGTTGTGAGAGAGAATGACAGAGATGCAATTCCAACAACTTCAGGCAGCCGCCGTCCAAAAGTCCAAGCAGACCGCACCAAGCGCACTCCTTGATTGCCTGAGTGGATCCTGCGCTTTTTATCTAGCGCCCCTGCTGTCACCCTCCAGCATCGCAGCTCAAGTTACACTGCACATGTGCAGTCCCCCATGTTTGACCCCGTGTCTCAGCCTTCTCTTGAATAGCCTTGGTCCACCCCAGGTCGCTTCCAGGACGAAACGATTTACGGCACTCAGACGGCACACGTCATCTTACCTAGCTGCTTACATTTATAGTGACTCTTATAAATAGTCGCTATTCCTCCTCCTCAACCCGACGTCCGCGGGGAGCTAAAATAGCAGCAATCATCAGGTGAAAGTTCTGTGAAAGCACTGGACTCACCAACAGTCAGCCACGTCTCAGTCACACAGAGAAAATCCAGTCCTCGGGAAGTCAGGAAATCCTTCAGGATAAACGTTTTGTTCGCTAGCGATCTAGCATTTACCAGCCCAATCCTGGCAGGAGCCGGCGGGTCCACGGCGTTAGCTGTCCAGGGAGCCACACACAGAGGCCGCAGGTTGCGCAGATTCACTCCGCGCCAGCGGGGACGAGGAGGCTGGAACACCTCATCTGGGCCGACGACTTCCCCGATAGGAGCAGGAGTAAAGTTTTCCCGTCTTCTTGTGTCATTCATCCCCAAAACAAACACATGCGCGAGCCAGGTAAGCGTCTTTACGACAATACGCGCTAGAGCTCATGGGAAATGTAGGCTTCATTCCGGCAAAACACTACCGCTTTTGTCCACATGGTCACCAAAATCAACTCAAAATGAAAGTTCCTTGTAGGGGCTTTAAGTAAAAATATATGAATGCAAAGAGATTAAAAAAAAAATCAAAAATACCACTGAAGCAAGTAAAACTAATTTATGAAAATTAAGACTACAATAAAAAAAGCCAGAAATTAAATATAGAAAGTAATTTAGCTAATTTGTGACTAAGGTGAAAAGAGATAAACTGAGTAAATGTTTGAAACTTTTTATCTTTACTTGTGTTTTAATGTTTGATTTTAATTCTCAGTGCTCATTAATAACATTGGTCCTTTTTTAATGATAAATGTAGTCAGAATTTCTTTCAAATTCTGACCCAAATATATATTTATTAACTTTTGCTCTCTTCCATCGTCGTGTCTTAAACTCAAACTAGTGTTTCCTTTTTAAATAGGATTAGGGTTAGGATTTATGTTTTGGTCCCAACAAGGAAAATAACATGCTTATTATGTTTGTAGATACAGATACAGCGAAGCTTCATGAGAAACTAACGAGCTTGATGAACTTGATTTTACCTGTTTTATTCAGTTTTAGATTTGTGTACATATAATATTGCTTTGTATTTTTTACTGCCATTTACTGTTGCTGTGCGTGCTAAACGTGCTTTATAAATAAACTTGATCTGATTCTCGTTTGATTCACTCAGAGAAATTCAGCCACAGAAATCTGGAGGTTAGAATAAAGAACGGTTGTAATATGTGCAGTATAAATGCAAAGGATGAAATGTTGATCAAAAAGCTGTGGGAGGGAAACAAATGGACTTTTTCTTCCTCATCATGTTGATGATAAACAGGTTTGTCTTCTGTTTCTTTGAGTTCACGGAGCTTCATCAGTCCGAACTACAACAGATGGCAGTTTTCTCTCAGTATTGATGTCGTCTGTTCACCTGCCAATATCACCGCTGAGTTATTAATATGACATAAACACTGAACTGCACTAACAAGCTCAACTGTCACATTATAACACACACACAGGAGATCTAACACAACATGTTAATGTAGTAAATCACTGTGTCGTCTGCTTACTGGTATTTATTTGATTTGATTAAAGCTTCGCCCACGAACAACAAACAACCAAACCTGATTTATGAATATTTACTGATCATGTTTGTAGCCATCATATCTGTAAATGAGGCAGAAAAACAGCTGATATTATGATCAGCTCACAAACACTAAATATACTTTTTAATCTTGAGTTTTACCTGTTCAGTTAAATGTGAATATTGCTGATCAAAATCTGCTGATTGTGCCTTTCATTACGACAGTTTCTGGTCTTAAGAGGATGAAAACTACAGATTTCAATCATTATTTCTGATCAACATTTAAGTGAAGAGCTGTTTGACTCTTTCAGTGATATTTCATTCATTTCTGAAACACATTAAACTGTGAATAACACTCAGTTTCAATTTTGTGGCTGAGCTGTAGATTTATATGTTTTTTTAATGTTTGATGCTGAAGCTGTGAATAAAAACCCACCATGAAGGAAAACGGTGAGTTTGAATAATTCAGATTTATTACAACCTGGATCTTATGTTTTAGTTTTCTCTGGCATTTGTGTCCCTAATAATATAATAAATGTAACACAGTTAATATCAGAGATCTGGGAACATGGAGACGTCACTTAAAAGAAGTTAGTGATGTTTACTCACCAGCTATTAACCTGATGAGTACAAAGTTATTCTTTGACACTGACACAGTGAGACAACTTTGGATCTGCTGAGACGTCACTCCTGCTCAGTGGCGTAAGGAAGTTAGGACAGGCCCAGTGCACGCTATCCTGCATGTATTGTCTGCACACAAATAGAGACATCATCAACATATATATTACCCAGCAATTATCACTGCATATCTGATGGAAATATCAAAGTAAGTAAGAAATTAATCACTGAATTAAACAGATTTTATAGTATTCTAATAGATTTTATTGCTTATATAGAAAATGCATATTATTTTGTTTAAGATAGCTACTGACATTTAAAGAAAAAAGAAAAACAGACATACATACATAGCAAATGGCAGCGTTTTGTTAAATTAATAATATTCTATTTTTTATCATTCCTCTTTGAACACATATATATTTCCAAGGGGGCAGTCTGAATCACTTGCAAGGGCCCACTCTCTCTACGGGCCCCTCCACCTCAGGGGCCCCAGCCCAATCACTCACTGCCTGCACTGTCTATATTTACGCCCCTGGTCCTGCTGCGGAAAGCGGGGTTGGTTATTCATGTAATTTATGAATAATTTCTCTCCTTCTCTTTATGATTTTGCCTTTTTTAAAGATTGTTTCTCTTTCCCATCTGTGTCAGTGTGCACCATGTGTTGTACATAAGTGGACAGAGCCCAGCAGGAAGAGACACGGTCATGGTGGACATGTTGCATTCGGGCTGAAACCTGCTTTGTTATGAGTCTGCTTCTAATACTCATCCGGATTTAAGTTTAACAATTAACTGTTTTTTTGTTTGTTTTGTTTTTAGTAAGCATGAACATCACCTCTCTGCATGGATCTGCAGAAACATTCATGTGACTCTCCACAGACGAATAATTCAAGCCTCAGTCGGTCAGTAAGATTAAAGAGACTGGTCTCTGGTCAGTTTGGGTCTTAAATTTTGACAGTACCAGCTGGATTCAGTCGGGTTGAGTCTGAAATACATTGGGACAGACTGGGTTATGACCTGAGTGTGCACAACAAAAACACCTGTCCTTTTATTTGTTTGAGTGCGGTTAGTGCATCCAGCTGAATCAACTTTTGGAGAAACTAGACGTCACGCTGCAGTGGCCGATCAAGTAGCCGTTGATTTTGCCAGATGAATCCTGTTTGTTGCCTACTTTTAATTGGTCACCTGAGTGGACGCTCCACACTGTCTGATGCCAACAGGACCAGAGAACACCTTTAAAGGGATCTTGTATATCAGATACTCACCGTGGGTTACCTGAAATTCATGAAGGAAACTTTTCGCTTTTCTCTCGTGCCTCCACGCTGAATGGAGGAATCCAAAAAAGGCGAACATCGTTCATGAACTGAAGCCACAGGCACCTGACAGGTAACCAACAACAAGCTGTGTGACAGGTAAAAAATAGGTACATACATAAATAAAAAAATATTTGTTATTTTTCAGAGTAAAGCAAAGTAAAAGGATGTGCAGTGTGTGTGTAATATTTTCATCAAGCCGCACTTGTTTTGACAAGCTGACATGTTTTGTTTAGTGTATAATCACCTGAAAATAAGAATTGTTGTGTTTTTGTCACCTCAGAATGAGCTGTTTATATCTACATAGGGAGCGTCTACAGTGACCACTGTGTTGCACCACCATGTTTCTACAGTGGCCCTGAATGGACAAACCAAGGATCCATACTAAAAATACACACACGAACAAAAGCCCAAAATGGCGTGCACCTAAAAATATTCAACGGTTTCTACAATCAGGCTTCAACCTCACCTGTGTCGCCAATTTCCCGTCTCCAAAATGTTCGTTAGCATGGGTCAGAGTTTCTTCCATCAAGACTGTTTTTATACATCACAATTTTAGCGTGGGAAGTGGTGTACGCCTTTTTGAGGCCTCATTTATGCATAAGCAATGTTTATAAATGAGACCCCCGGTCGTTTGCTTTTGGGGAGGAAGAAACCTCTGCAGATAATTCAGCTCCTGAACCCTGAAGACTGAGGGAAATCAAACCGGGAGAAGTTTCAGCTGGTTGCAATCTGCAATCCTCACCACTAGATGCCACTATATCACTCTGAATCTGACACACTGGACCTTTAACCACAGCAAAACTACATCAAACCAACTGTTGCAAGGCTCATTTATCCAGTCGTGTGCTCAGTACTTCCCAAACACATGAAGTTCTCTAAAATCTTGTGATTAAAAACACGTCAGTACAAACAGTCTTAGGTCCTGTTTACACGACAGCGATTTCTACCGAAAACGGTAAACTTTAGTTGTGTTTTGGCTGATTGTTCACATGACCGCGGCATTACTGGTGCCTCTAAAAGCAATGTTTTGAAAACGTCCGTCTCCGTTGTCATGGAAACTTGCATGCGCGAGAAAGTCGACCATCACAACAACAATGCCGAGCTGTTTGTGCCGCTCACCCTGTTGGATTTATCAACGCTTCTCCAGCAAAGTGTAGATCTATTGTTGCAACTCCACATCGTCGTCCGTCCAGACAAACGTTTGTGCGGTTGCTGTTTTGTTTGTTTGTACATCACCACTCTGTAGAAGGTAGCGCATGTGTGCAAGTCACACCGCCACCTACTGGCCTGACAGAAATTTTGGTCATTTCCGTGTGCACGGCAGTTGTTATCAAAACATTGTCGTCTGAACACGGAACTTTTTTCCTAACGAAAATGAGAAAGGATTCTGTTTTCAGCAGATCGTTTTCATGTAAACATGGCCTTAAACAGTTTAGACTCTGCTCAAACTGAGCTCAGATACACGTGTGTGCTCAGGCACACTCAGGGTGCGCTACTTATAGATTGAAGTGTTTTATATGGTAACGTTTTAGCAAACAATGCATGTGTTCAGGAGGTTCTGAGCAACAACAGGACAAATAAGACTGATTACACTGCAGGAGCTGTGTGAGAGTCTGTAAAGGGATGATGTCATATGGCTGTGCTGTTGTTTAACGTGGTGCCCTGTACTGAAACTCCTGAAGAATGTTTTTGGATTCTCTGTTCACTTCGGAGTTGTGCAAAAAAGACAAAGTTGTCTTCAGGAATCCAACGTGGTGAGTGACTGATCTACAGATGTTCATTTTACAGGTGACGTATTACTTTAACGCCTGAAGGATCCAGAGAAGATGTGGTGTCTGAAGTTTTGGGTCGTGATGAAGAACACGGAGGATGAGTTTGGCTCCAAACAAACTGTTGTCTTCTTGTTGAGGCCAAAATGCAAATGGTGAGTTTGATCTGCATGTAAACGAACGGCTCGTGTCCGTCTGAAGACGAATGGTGTTTATCAGCCGGTCTGGAATCACACAGGACGCCGTCTAATTATCTTTTTTCTTAAAGGTTGTATTTATTAGTATCCATCATCGCTGTTGTTACATCAATTAATGCTGTTGACGGGCTGAGGAATTGTCACCCTCGACCCCCTCCTTCACCCGCCCTCACCTCCTCACCCCCCCACCTCCATCCTTCACAGGCAGAAGAACCTCCTCTCCTCTCCTTGGCATTAAAGGCCTGTCATCCCAGCATGCCGCGGGGCCCCCGGCCCCAGCCCAGCGGTGTCAATTAAATTTGATTGACTGAGTAAAAGAAGCACACAAATAAGCCAAAACAACAGACACAAAAATCTATACATGACTCCTCCACCCCCCCCCTCTCCGGCCCCCACCCCTCCGCCCTGGCTGTCAAATCAAGCGCTTGTCTCGTCCGTTTTCGTGGCGTGTGCCACGGACGTCCGCCGCCAGACAACCGCCCCAGTGTGTGTGTGAGCATCAGTGCCGGCCAAACGCACCGTCCGTCCCGCCCGCCCCTTAAACACCACCCCCCCCCCCTCACCAAACACCCCCTCCATCCACACACAGCAAACCAATTAGCGGCTCTGGAGCCTCGTCCACGCTGCAGAGCAGAGGCCCCTGGGTATCGACTCAAACTGTTGTCCAATAAATGAGGTCTAATTTATCAGTTTAACTTCACCCCTCCACTCACCCACCACCCCTCTGAAAGAAAGGGAGGAAAGAGGAAGAGAGAGGGTGGGAAAAAAACAAAACAAATAGCTCTTGTTTTTTGTTACATGAACTGGCAAGGAGCGTTCCTGATAAATCCTGCGTTCCTCACATTTCACGTCCTCGTTTCTCTCTGTGTTGTTTTGCTAATTGTGAGCCGGCGAGCTCATGTTTCATATTCGCAGCGATGATTGAGGGACGCTATTAGAGCAAACCCCATTAGTCTCCGTGGGGAAGCAGCCGACCCTGCGTGGGAACCATCAAAGGCCAATTTGCTACCCAAACACCATAAATCCTGCCCCGTTAAGTGACTGTTTTTGATGCCGCTGAAGCGCGCTGAAATAAATACACGCTCCGTTATGTATTGTCCATTAAATTACCAGAGAGCACAATTCACACACGACATCCATCTCGATCAGTGGTGGTCAAAAGTGGGGTCCAGGGACCTGCAGAGGGCCTCGGACAGTGCCACAGGAGGTCTCAGTGAAAGTAAAGACAGCTTCAGTCATTATTGAAAGAGCTGAAGTTACAAAACTTGGTGGTGAACTTTCTAATAAATCAGATAATATCTGATGTTTATTGTTGATCGTTCAGTTCTGTTCGTCTCATGTGGTGCTGCTCAGCTGGCTACATCCGATTTCAATGAGGCAACACAGACAAACTCTGCTGGGCTGCGGCTCAGAGGTACGACCAAGTATCCTTGAGCAAGATACTGAACCCCAAATTGCTCCCGATGATGCCTCCATCGGTGTGTGAGTGTGTTAAAAACTGAGTAGCAGGTGGCACCTTGTATGGTAGCCTCGGCCACCAGAGTATGAATGTGTGCATGAATGAGCGCTTTGAGTGGTCGGATGACTAGAAAGGCGCTACAGTATATAAATGCAGGTCCATTTACCGTTTACCCTACTCACTCTACCCGACCAGCAGTCTGACGCACCAGCTGTAGACTGTGGCTATAAACCTGACACTGAGCCACTGATTTCTGCGATCATTCTCCCTTCCCTCCTCTATCCGTGCGTTACTGTTTCCTAATCTCCTTCGCTACAGGAAACAACAACAACAACGACCTCCTAGTGAACAACTTTACACACTGAAAATGCCAAGTTTTGACAAAGATTTGGATCAATAAGGCACGCTGCTTTGTTGTTTTGGTGAAAAGCTGTAAAGATCTTGTGACGGCCTCCTGCCTCTAGGGCCCGCTGTTGTGTTCTGTGTTCCCTCTCTTGTGTTGTCTTGTCTTTCCCTGCAGGTCGTAGGTGGGGCTTGCCACACCTGGGTGGACCTGGCCAGTCCACAGGTGCATAAGAGCTGGCACTACTCCTCACATTGGTCTTCTCTGCTCTGCTCCGTGACCTACCTGGCGCGGCTGCATCACTGCGCCCGCTATTCCTCGGCGCATTATGTTGTGGTTTAGTTAGTTTATTTGTTAGTTCAGTTAGTATTTGATTATGTTGCCAATTACCTAATTTTATATTGTTTGTAATAAAATCATTTCGTTTTTACTTTAAAAACTGTACGTCTCCTCGTTTTTGTCATGGCTTTGAGCCAGGTCATGACAATCTACAACCAATAAAACAACTTCTGAATGCACCTGAGAGAAGCCCAGCCTCCCAGTGTGTCACAAATAACATATTTCTGTACTAAACACTAACACACCTCATCATGTGCCATCTCTGTGACGTAGTGGAAGCTTGCTAGCTAGCTAACTTGCTCCTAGCTACGGCGGCACATTTTAATCAGCATGACGCTGTGGCGTGAGTTTGGTTTATGTGGGGGCAGAGATGGTGCTCAAATTGCATCAAAAATGCAATTTTTTAAAAAAAAAAGACAAACATGCAGTTTAAAAAAAAAAGCTGTTGTCACTTCCAGTGAGTGGAAAACAGCAGTGTGCGATTTGAGACAATGCTACCCTGTTGAGATCAGTGCACCACGCAAGAAGTACATAGTGTACATACAGTAGTTACATGTTGATCTGTGTTCTTAACCAGTGTTGTGCTAGTTACTGAAAAATAGTAAATAGTTACCGTTTCTAGTTACTTCGATAAAAAAATTAACTCAGTTAGTAACACAGTTACTTAAACAAAAAAGTAATGCGTTACTGAGAAAAGTAACTTTTGAGATAGACCGAGTCGGTAGAATTGACGTCACAATGAAGATGGCTGCGCACATTGTGAATGGTAAACAAAATTATTTGTCTTCATATATGCTGTTTAATTAAGCGTTTGTGTTGTAAAAATCATACAAGTACGTTACAATGGCATTTCGGTTTCCACTGTTGATTTGTGTTAGAAAAAAAGTCTGTGCAAGCCCGTTGTAGCCTAAAGTCGTTAGAACCAGCAAAGTCTCTGGCTATTCTATTCTCTGGTGCTCAGCAACCACGCAAACAAAAACAAACTTACGGCGCGCCGCCATGTTTTCCGGACTGTTGCAATGAAACGCTTTCAGATCAGACGTGTCATACGGTCATATAAATCTGACAAGGAATGACCGGCCTGGATTGCCAAACGAATGCGGCATAAGAAGCATCATGTTTTGGGAAACTCAGCCCTGCAGACCAAAACATTTCCTCACTATATTGGCTCGTAGCTACATCGAGACAGCGGATGGCGTTTAACCAAGGGACTGTTAGACTACAACTTGACAAAACAACTGAACGGTATAGGAAGCTTCCTCGGGATAACAATGGACAGCACATCAAGAATATAACATTACTGGGACTAAAAATCTACAGAAGCGCTTCCGCTTAACGTTACAGCACTGTGATGAGGCCAGCAGGTCGACGGTGACTTCAGAGATGGTGAGAGACGTGTTTCATTAAGATGCTCTGGTAAGAAGTGTTCATGTACCTCTATCTGACTTGACTATCTTTTATTGTTTAGGGAACTTCAGTTTGTGAAGGAATACTGCATGCTGCGCGCCGATTTAAACCCTGGCCAAAAATAACAGAGTAACGCACCGTTTGGTAACGGTAACTGAGTTAGTGAATTTAAAAACTAATGCGTTAGAGTATTAGTTACTGCCGAAACTAACGGCGTTACTGTAACGCGTTACTGCCCAACACCGTTCTTAACATCTTTTAACTCTGGCCGCAGCATGTGGCGGTGACACTGACTTCACTAATGTACCGATCCGCTCCACTTCATACAATATCGTCGCAATAATGTTCTGCTAGAGTCACAAACAGCTGATCATCAAGTGGAGTCAAGAGAGCTGCTTCAGAGCTGAAGTATAGCCAGGCTTCATCTCTAGGGCTCAGATTATCAGATTATATTTTTTTTTTTTTTTTAAATCACTAAAAATCGACTCATAAAATGATCATTTTTAAATTTTATTTATTTTTTTTAAATGACAGAGCTCGCCTCTGCATGTGCAAATGTTCACCCCTGACACTATTTTGCAAGAGCACCGTTGCTGCATCGTGGGTTTAGCTCCGTCCAAGATGACTGTGATTAGTTACAAGAAACAAAACAAGCCAGGGCAATTTTTTCACCATAGCAAAAAGGCTAGGTCTGGCTACGCGGGCTGAACTAAGTTTAGGCTGCTGAATGTTTAAGGCAGATTTATAGTTGTGCGTCAGCTCTGCACACAGCTTATACTACAGAAATGGGGAATAACAAACACCTGGTAGACCGCGGGGTAAGACAATGATGTCATGTCAAAGAAGTGCTGCACTGAAAATGAGTTACAACATGCAAAAACACAACTGTGTGGTGCTTTAATGTCAAATAACAAAGTTAAGTCATCATGTACAAAAAATCTGTGGTTGGTCAAGAAAAGTCAGTTTGATTAAAAATCCCAACTGTAATATTCATGAAACATTTATGAAACACTGCCCCGATCATGAAGCTCCAGTTCAACATCTTCAGTTTCAAACAGTTTATTTGTCTTCAATAACAGAAGAGCAGCCGTCTCTCTTTACACGCTGGTTAGTAAAAAACACTAAGATCAGACAGGCTCCTTCAACAGTCACTGGTAATGCATCTCATTTTATTATTTTTTTGTTTGCATTGAGAGTAAACATCTGAGCGGATGCATCAACAGTCCATCTGAAGAGTTTATTGAATAGACGACAAACAGGAAGAGTTCAGTTTGTCTGAAACACAGAGCTCCTCTTCTTCATCCTGAAGGAGCGCTTGAAACGATGAAGACACTTCAAATAAAATAAACTGCATTTGTGAAAACAATCTCATCGACACAGTTGACCCACAGACTGAACCCTGGGTGTTTTGGCAGCGAGTGATATTTTGAGGTGGTGGAGTCTGGGAGTTTTCCCGACAACTGAGGACAAGCTCCTAAAAAACTACTGGTGACACTTTAGTCTGTATTTTCTTAAGAATTTGTCTCGGAAATAACTTATTAAACTATAAAGGAAAATACAGACACTACTCTGTTACTCTTTGTTACTCTGAGTTTAGAACTACTTTTTGAAAAGCTTCAAGTAAATATTCATTCACATCAATTTATTGTTGGCAAATGTGTTCTTTAAACATGCTGATTTATTATTTGCCTGCACAAAGACAAATTCAAAATGTTGGCATGTTCCGGTGAGTTAAAATCACACGACACCTGCAGGTAATTGGGCTGAATCAACTGCAAGAACTGAGCATGATCTATATTTTCCCCAATAACTGACAACAAACTGGATTTGTAAAATAAAGTGTTCAAAACTTTGTAGTTCTGCAAATTTGGAAGTTTATTGTTTACTATACTATAAGAGTGGTATCATATGGACCTAGAGGACCCCAGGACTCCAGTGGTAGCCAACCATGTTATGCTAGCTTCTCAGGAAGGGGGCTAAACTACGCTCCAAAGTTGGGCGGGGGAGAAACAGCATGGCCATGTCACAGAGGTCCATTGACCTCTCACCTCAAGTAATCTGAATGAAAAAAGGGTTTTCTGGGCACCCACATGTCTCCACATGTCCACTTTATGCTAGTCTCATACAGTTTTGGGCACAAACTTTGCACTTATTTGCAGTATGAATGTGCTATTTTCACTTATTGCATTAAATATTCCTGCACACTGGGGTCCAGTAACAGCCTTGGATTGGCATAAACTGGGTCTGGCTGGAAAGCTGAGACTCTTGTGGATTCAATGAGCCCAGTTTCACAGTGTAAAGAGGCCATTAAAAAAGAAAAAAAAAGACATCACTGTATAAAACAACCTGTAGTGACCTTCAGGATAATGACAGCCTCATGAAACTTTACAGCCAAAATCTAGAGACCTCGAGAGGACGGATGGCTTCCATAGTTATATTATGTCATGACGGGGTTTCTCAGGAGTCTCCAGAACATTAAGTGCTTGCCATCCAATTGTCGAAAAGTTAAATTCTTGTCCGTGTTCCTCAAGGTCTTGGTGTCTTAATGTGGTATTTTGGAGGGATTTTTGACAATTATTATCAATGAAACGCTTACTGGAATCACAGGAATTTGAGTTGGTACTAGTTGGTGCCAAACCCTTACATTGGCTGGGAGTGAAGTAAACGTAGAAGACTGACTGAACAGTGACAGTAAAGTTTTAACTAGAACCACGACCACATTTTTTTTCCTGCTCTGAATTACTGAAAAACACAAGTGGAGCATCCAACACAGATATGTGGACACCTCGGCCCACTACTATTCTGTACTTCTGGTCATTTTAATCACCTTTACAGCACACACCAAACGTACGACTTCTGTGATCAACAACCAATGTAAACACTGAACATTTCCATCCTTTGACAATTCCTTTAATAAAGTTTTATTGCAACAAAACTGCCCTTTCCCGAAGTAGAGTATCTGTACTGGATGCTAACAGAAGTAGCTGCTAATCAACTTCTTTTCTAACTTTGGGGACGACACTGAAATGTTGGACTGATCCTTTAACAAGTCAGAATCAGCCCAGTGGCTGCAGGTAAATCCTCCCAGACTCCACCGCCTCAAATATATCCACCATCAAGAACCCCGACCACCAAAGAGTGTGTAAACCTAAACATGGTGAACTGCAAAAATAAAAAAGGTCTTTGTAAACCAGACGAGTAAACAGCTCAGCAGAATCTCACTGATCCAAAATACAGATGTAAAAGCGGTCAGGAATGTGACAGAAAAGCTCCACAGAGTTTGGATTAGAAATATTCTGCTGCATCAGAACCACAGACAGTATTTGTATCGACGTTAATGTGCAGCAAAAACACGACAGACGTGATCCAGTTTCTCTCAAAGCTACAAAGTAGAGAGCCGAGGCTGAAATCTGTCTCTGTCAGGAGTGTTTCCACACCACTGACGCACAGTAAAACTACAACACCAAGGAGGAGATTTTTGCTTCGTTAGTGGCTGTAAAGATGAACACAGATATGAATCTTGTAATCAAACTATGGGACAGAAATGTCCCAAAAGGTTAAAGGTTTCCTTTTAAAGGAAGTGATGGAAACACTGAAATACTTTGGACCGAAGAGATTTCCATTAAATTAGACGTAGATATTCCTGATGGATGATTCATAGTGATTCTGGTGAAGCCCTTGACCCTTCACTCGCACCATCCTCAAGAAAAACATTACATCTCTATTCACAATACTGTAAAGTTTTAACAGGTCTGTTTCTGTACACTGAGGTGTAATTCACACTGCAGCCTCATGGGGCTGCTGGTGAGACTCTAGTGTCTCCATTCAGAATCAGTTTACAGAGGAGCGAGTGAAAAGATACCAAGTGTTCTGCAACAGCCTGTTTAAAGCTAAAATGAATGATGTAAGAAATATGTACCTGCTGTCCTGACCTGCCTGGATGCTTCGTTTGTATTTATTTCATGTGTTATTATTAAATGTGTCAAATTGGATCACTCCAATGGACAGCTACTGAACAGAGACAGCAACCGAGCTCAACAACATGACAGCAAATATATTTAACCGTGTGGAGCTTCAACTAATGACTACAAGGAATTTGGACCCCGTTGCTGGATCCACTGACATAAATAAATCTTGGTAACACTTTTCTTCTGTATCTACATATGAGTGACATGACACTGTCATAACTATGACATGACATGGTCCATTAACCTGTCATGAACATTATGTACATGTCATAAACGTTTATAACTGCTGTCATTCAGTGTCACTCGGTTTTTGTAATGACAAGTTGACATTGTTTGGGTTGTCTTGATTATGACAACTTGACATTACTGAAAGTGACATTACCAGACGTTGTCTTTGTCATTGCAAGTTGACATTAAATTTGTTTGGGTTGTCTTGATTATGACAACTTGACATTACTGAAAGTGACATTACCAGACGTTGTCTTTGTCATTGCAAGTTGACATTAAATTTGTTTGGGTTGTCTTGATTATGACAACTTGACATTACTTAAAGTGACATAACCAGAAGATGTCTTTGTCATGACAACTTGACATTAACAAAAAATGCTGCTCTTTTTGTGTTTATGGCAAGTTGACATGATGATTATTATTGTTATGACAAAGACATCTTCTGGTAGTGTCATCCTGGTTAATGTCAAGCTGTCATAATAAGGACATCCCAAACAAATTTAATGTCAACTTGTCATGACAAAGACAACTTCTGGTAATGTCACTTTCATTAATGTCAAGTTGTCATCAAGACAACCCAAACAATGTCAACTTGTCATTACAAAAACCTAATGACGCTTAATGACAGCAGTCATAAACATTTATGACATGTACATAATGTTTATGACAAGTTCATGACAGTGTCATGTCACTCTTATGTCGATACCTCCAAGTCATGTGTTTGAAATCTTTATGAACTGACATTAACTTGTCACAAAAGTAGAAAATTTGCTGGAACCAGCGTATTCAGAACGGTCTGTAGCCTCATGTTTTTGATCAGTGATTTTTTTTTTTTTTTTTTATTATTGAAACTTTGGTCGTGTCATCCAAAATGATTGGGCTGTAATACTTCATGAAGAAAATAAAGAAAAGCATAATAGGTCCCCTCTAACTTCAGCAGCCCTTAATCTGTCATTATGCTATAAGTATTAGGTAATAGTAAGAGGTGGAGACAGCCTAATAAAGTCTCTCTCCCCTCATCAGTGACACCATCCATGGCTCTGACACACTGAGCTTAATGTATGAACGTAGCTTTAAGCTAAGGAGAGTTCATCTGTAAACATGTCACCAGAAACAGAAAATGAGCAGCACTTACTGCCTCACCAAAATCTAAACACTGGATAAGAGCATCAGATAACAGCCTCAGTCGTCTACTCTCAGCTTTGTGAACGCTGTATAGAATCTCTTCTTTCTCCTAAAGTTCAAACGATCGGCCATTTCGTCGGCCGCTGTAGAAGGTGCATCCTTAAACCTCCCCGTCTCAAACACATCACACAACTAAAGTCTACTTCATGCCAAAAATACTGCATAGATAATAATCATGGAAATAAAATAAAAAACGTGTGGAATATGATGTGAAACGTAAAAAAAAAAAAAAAAAGAAATTAAATACTACTATATATACAGTGGTTTTAAAAGGATTTGTTGTGCTGGTGCACGTTGACCACGTGCAGGATTATAACCACATATTTTAAAATTTCAAATCATATAACTGTGTGCATAAACATAAATACTAATACTTCATTTTTAGTGTAGTTCAGTAACAGAGTGGCAGAGGAACAGAAACCTGTCGTCTCCAGTCAGAAACATTTGACACTTTGCTTCGGTTTAATGGATCAGTGAACTCTGTAGTCTAACTAAACGTGATGAAACTAAAATATATATGAAAAGTGGTGATATGGAGATGTGAGGTTTCTGCAGGACGTTGATTAATACGCAAACACACTTCCTTCAGTCTGTCAATATAACAACAACAGCTTCAGTATCATTTAACACTCACAGGTTCTTCTCTTTCACGTTGAAGTGAGTCCGATTAACGCCATCAGATACACGTGAACAAAATAACAGACGATAACAGAGTTTCTGTTTTTGTCTTTCAGTCCTTAAACTGTAGGAAAACCATCAAAGGTCAAACATCAGAGGCAGAGAACATGAGAAACTTTACAGTTTGCAGGTATAAAAACAGAAGTCTGAGCAAATACTATTTAAATTAATCTGATTGATTGAGTGTGAAAGTTCCTACTTGACTCTGGGAATGATAGTCTGATAAAATATCTTGACTCACAGTCTGTTGATTATCGCCTGGAGTTGACATACTCAGTGACAATTAGGCAAACTCCATCCACTCATGAAAAGCATGAGATACAGTTTAAAGCTCCAGAAAAAGCTAATAAGTGGGCCTTTAGCAGAAATTATTTTGTCAAACTAGGATTATGACTACGCAAATCTGTCCAGTTGCATTTCCAGTGCACGCACGTCTGTGAAAACATGGATGCTTCACACACATCTTAGACTTTTGACCTTTTGGATATAAAATGTCATCACTGCATAATAATAATTATTATTATTATTTAAGATTCATTTTTGCCTTTTTGCCTTTAATAAGTAGGATTGTTAAAGCATGAAAAAAGGGAGAGGTTGTGGCGAGGACACTGCTGTTGGAGCCATTTGTTTGATTTGTGTGAAATGTACTATCCCACCACGCCACTAGGTGGCTTCTGTCACTGGCTGAGGCAGCCCATGGTATTTAAATTCATCCCAGTCAGCACAGGTGTTGCTGATGTTTTCGACTGTGCGCAGATTAAAATGTTTATGGCTGTATTTATCGGACGTTTGTGTTGTTTCTGTCCAGACATTATGGACAATAGTGAGACAATAAACGAGTAATGATATACAGCATTAGAAAAGACTGGGAGTAATTTTCTGAGTACACGTCATCAAAAACAATTAAACCAATTAGCAACCAGTAGCGGCTAAAGTATAGGCTAGTCAATACCATTGCCCTTGTATATGGGACACCTGCTCTAACCACTGAGCCACCAGGCGCACATCACTTCATCATAATATCCTGTTAGACATCTGTGGGAAGTTTTGTCAAAATGAACGTATGAATTCTTGAGTTATGGCCAAAAACATGTTTGGTGAGGTCACTGTGACCTTTGTGCATCAAATTCTAGTTTGTTCATTCTTTAGTCTAAGCGGACGTTTGTGCCAAATCTACAGAAATTCCCATTAGGTGTTTTTGAGATACTGCGTTCACAAGAATGAGATGTACGCAATGTTACAGTGACCTTTGACTACAAAACTGTAATTTGTTCATTCTTTAGTCCACCTGGACGTTTGTGCCAAATTTGAAGAAATCCCTCAAGGCAATCTTGAGATCATACTCCTGAGAATGGGACAGACAACCCGAAAACAAAATACCTCCGGAGGCATGAAAACCTTCACATCATTTAAGTGAATTAGATTTTTTCTCGTTATATTTGCAGGTTTTCATCACTTAATATCTAAACGATGAAGGGGAGTCACGTTCCAAGGAGATTAGTGATTTACTAGAAACAATTCTGAGCCTTAGTTTAGTCAAACAATGTATGAAATGTGGGTCACGGATGTATCATGTCAGGAATGTTTCAATGTTTTGGGGTAATATTTTTCTGCTTTTGGCACTATGGTTCCCATGATACTTTGGGTAAACAGGAAGTAAGATGAGTCGGTGACTCAGCTGTGAGACATGCCCGAAAGTAAGGTAATGTAGGTTTATCTGTGATTAATGTCAGATACATCTCTACTGTAATTCCAGTATGAAGTTCTCATGTTGTCTGCCTCTTGCTGTTTGCTCAGTCGGTCTGTTCATTATGTGCTCTCTGCCCTTCAGTAGGCACTCGTTGGTTAAACATTACTGGTTTTGCTCTTGCCTCTGGCCCCGCCTCCTCCTGGGCTGCCTTTACTCTCTGACTTCCTGCCAGGTGAGTTCTGACAGGTGGAGCCTGACTGACCACCACTGTTGTTGTTGTGGTTTGTGTTTCCGCTCAGCGTCTCCATGATGGAGCGGAACGCCCCGAACGGCCGCTTGCTTTCAGAGCTTCCTGTAGGAGTCCTCTCCTTCCCATGATGCCCTTTGGTCTGCTCCGCCTCCTGATTGGAGCTCTTGTGAACTTGCTCGTCAAAGGTGACTCTCAGTTTGAGGTTCTGAGACGTCTTCCTGCGAGATGAGGGCGACTTCAGGGCGCTCTTGGGGCTGGTGGCAACTTTCTGACCGTTGGCACCGTCGTGGAAGTCACTGGAAGCGTCTGGTGTTTTACCGTCCACCGCCTCGGGGTCGCTGGAGGTGGGGGAGGGGTTGTAACCCACGCTGTCTACCGACTTTGACCCACTGAGTGAAAACGCCAGCTTCCTGTCAGCTGTGGAAGAGGAGGAGGAGGAAGGCAGGTGCTTCTTCATCATCAGATTAAGGTGGTTTGACGCTGGCTCCTCCTCTGCGATTGGCAGATGGGATGGCCTATCAGGTCGCAGTGTGCTCACGGCCGCCGCTCCTTGATTCTTACCCTCCTCTGGTGGATAACCATCCGAATCGGATTCACTCAGAGAGCGCTGCATGATCTGTCTGAGTCTCGCCAGTTTGAGCTCTCTCCTCTCCACCAGCCCCGTCCTGCGGGGCCCAGTGGCCCCGGGGCCGCCCGCCGGGGGCAGCCTCTCCCTGGGACACAGCGTGTCCGACATGTCCTTCCCCAGCAGCTGCCGCAGCACCGAATCTGGACCCACCCCTCCCTGACGGACCAACCAACCGTCCCCTGGAGTCACCTCCGCTGTCAACATCATCTCTGGCCACGCCTCCACTGAGGGCTGATGGGAGCTGGAGTCCAGAGAGGGAGACAGAAAGGATCCTTTACTTTTACATGTTTCAAGTGTGTTTGTTTGTAATACCTTCAATCATTACTACGACTACTAAGACCTACACCCTTACTACTCCTACCACCACACACTAAGACTACTATTACTAATAGTCGTACTGTGCTGGCTCTTCTAGTATAATTACTTTTACCACTACTACATGTTATGAAACTACTGCAACTCTTCCTACTTCTACAACTGCTACTACTCTACTAGTGCATCTGCTACTATCATCAATGCAGTAACAACACACGGAGTCTGTGTGGTTAAGTTAAACTCATTTCAACTCTGAATTCCCTTTATCTACCTATCTACCTTACCTATTATTACATTTAAAAATTAAAACCATTAATAATGAGACAATAATTGTAATAAACAGTAGAGAGCAGACTGCTCATCCTCCACCTCCCTAAACCCTCAGAGCTGCTTCAGGTGGTGTATTTAAGCCATCTCACCTGAAAGCTGCTGTAAATGCTGCCATCTCTTGTCCTCACTACCGCTGCCGCTCATATCTGAGGCCGAGTACAAGCTCTTCTCAGTGGAGTTTACCATCGTCACTCCACAATCCCTGCTGTGCTGTATTCTTTTGGGGAGTGACAACTATCGATGTAGCGAGTGCTGTTTTCCAGCACTGCCACTCAGAACAGCACCTGGACTGCTCTTTGTCAGGTGATAGATCGTCTTACTCTTTGGTTTCGCCGCAGTCACAATGGATGAGAAGAAACTCATCGTGGTATAAAAGCATCTACACTTCCAACATTACAAATAATAAAACTCCAGACTCGTGCGGGCCAAAGTGTAGTCGTGGTTGTCGAATACCACAAAAGAGAACAGGTTTCTGTGCGGGACCTAAATGTTGTATGTGTGCATGTGTGTTACCTGGGCGATCTGGAAGGTGTCCCATCTGCCTTGTTGGGGTCCATCAGTCTCTGCAGTTGTTTCTGTAGAGTCATCCTCTCTGTTGCCTGCCTGCAGGATGAACACACACACAGAAGGATTAACTCTACCTGATGATACTGTTAGAAAACACACAGCTCATAATACTTCCAAAAAAGACAAAGATGTACTGCAATATTAGTCACAGACAGTAATGTTGGACGTTCTGTGAACAGCAACACTTTTAGTAACACTCAGTCAACATGCTGCAAAGTAAATTCATTTATAGGGCCACTAAGGGTGCACCAGTTTATCAGCCCCACATTGGTACTGGGCAATATCCGCCTTGTTGACTGTCGGCACATAACGTGACATTCACCAATTGCAGCTGCTGATGTTTTTTTACTTTGTTACATCAATTTTCGCAGGCTGATAGCAGGGCTAAGACAAATGGTGTCCTGCTGTCCCGTGGACAACAGACAACATGATTTGGATGAACAAAGTCCTTCTTCGGGACGCCCCCAGAACAAAAGGACGCAGTAAACTCACAACTGACACATCAGAGCACACACTCTGTTGTTTCCTCAATATTTGCTCCATCCTGAACAATAAATCTGTTTTGAAATCAGCAGGACGAGAGCTAGGTAACATTTGCTGTTAGCGGCTGGTGGAACTAACTGCTGACAGAGGTTTGGGTTGAGTTACATTATGATGCGTTCAAGCCCGCTCCGGTAAAAACGAATATTGGACGAAGGTTAATTATTACCTTCTTATGATGTGTTCAATGTAATCTTGTAAAACAGGCAATAGTTTTTGCTGAGAAGATTGAATAAATTTAGCTGTTTAAAGGAGAAATCTGTTGATGTCTTCACAAAGAATTAAACAGATAATAGTCAAGAAATTATGATATATTTCATACAGTCAATAGACTTTTGAAGCAGTTATTATTCTAAAGATGTTTTTAACGTGAATGGTTATATTAAAGGTTGTTTCATAAATGTGTATGATTGAATTTCTGCTTATTCGAAGGTAGTGTATCAAATGACTGAATGACTTTAAAACAGTTCAGTTATTTTTTATAGAGTAGATTTCGTTGTTGCTCTGGCACAAAAAGGGAGATGAATATTTTAAAAAAACACAAATAAAAAAAACAACAAAAACATCGGTATCGGGCAAAACTGTTATCTTAGACAATCAGTGCATCCCTAATTGTCACTTTATGTTTTATATACTCATGTTTACATTCTCTTTGACACCTGTGTACCACAAACATAAATTATTTTATTTTATATTTCCTCTATGTTACATTTCATCCCTTGATATTAACTTTCTGCACTATTTTGTCGCAGACTCTCATTTTACTTGCATGATTTTGCTTTTACACATATTTAATTATCATTGTTGAGGAGAGCCTTAGATATTTCAGTGTCAGTATAGCTTCTCTGTAATTATTGTGCATATAACAAGGAGTAACTTGAAACTTGAAATGTGTAGAATTCACGTAGTCATTCAAAAAAAAGTAAATAACAGTCTTAATCAAAAACTCTCCTGACTTAAATAAGAAAATTTCAATTAATTTTATTCGGGACTATTCATGAAAAAAAGTCTGTATTAATCTAAAATGTACATAGATGATTATCCACAGCTGCTTCATACAGTATGAAAACTTTCTCATTTAGTTTTTAAAAAGGTCCAGTGTGCAGGATTTAGACCTCTGCTGATAATCTGCCAAAAACCTCCTGAACATTGAACACTGAAGGACTTCTAGGAAGAAAAGTTTCAGCTGGTTGCAGTTTGCAAACCTCACCACTAGATATCACTAAATCCCCCTAAATCTGACACACTGGACCTTTAAATTAAAACCATTTCAAGGCAGATACATGGAGAAAGTTTAAACAACTAAAATATTTAAAATACTAACATAAAAATGAACTGTGAGAAAAACGGTAACTGAGAAACTACAACAAACTACACAATCCAAAACTGTTTTGAAAACAGTAAAAGTAAAAACACTGTAACTTACTCATTGAGCTGTTTAGTGAGTTTGACAACCTGCGAGGCCAACGACATGCAGGTCTCCACGACGACCAGGTACCGAGCACAAGTGGTGTGTCCCTGCCGCTCGGCACTCTGGGACGGCCGCTCCCCCTGCTGGTTCTGCACCGTCACATTGGAGCCGTACTCCACCAGAGTCTGGACACAGACGCAAACCGTTACTGCTCACACATGTTGGTGCTTGGATTTAAAATAAGAAACATTATTACTGGTAATTCTAACTCTGTGTAATAAAATGCTCTGCCCCACAGCACAGATTGGCTCTGCTCTGCTGAGAAAAAACTGCTTCTTTATCACAAACAGATCACTAACTATCAGTATTTTGATTGCTGGCCTGGCTCGCCAACAGGAAGCAGACAAGACCAATAACATCCTCCTCTCCTTCAGCAAGGAGAAAAAACACTCGGCTCCCACTGCAGGAACATGAGCCCCACATTGTAAAACACATTTTTTAAAACTGATCTATGTTTTTTCATGATAAGCAGCAGCAAAGTCTGAAAAAATAAAGGTTCAGAACACTAAAATGTTGACATTTAAAGTGCTGAAGTATTGATATAGTGTGGTTATAACCATGTTCTGTATCACTGAGCTGCAGGTTAAGGATGTTGGAGTGGCTGAGACAAACTAGAGGAAACAGCGATTACTGAGGTGGTAGTAACTGTTACTTTCCAGCAGTGCGCACACACCTGTATACATGTGAGGTGTCCGTACTGAGCCGCCACGTGGACGGCAGTGTTTCCATTCTGGTCAACTTCGTCCAGAGAGATCGCCTGCTCCTGCATGAACTGAAGCAACCACAGCAGCACCTTCTCCTGCAGAGACAGACAGACAGAGAGAGAGCGAAGGAGACGTTTTATTCTCAGGTCAACACATTATCCCCCCAAAAAACACACGTGTCACTGTATTACAGGACGGTATCATTTTCAATACTGTCAAAATACAGACACTCATCTTTCTATCAACCTCATACACCTCCAGAGGTCAGTGTGGTGCGAGAGGCAGCTGAACTGACTTCAAGTAGTGGAGATGCCGTGCCCACAATATCAGGGAGAACACAGGGAAAACAACATTATCTTCATATCTGACTCTGTGAATTAAGGATTAATTTCAACCAAACCAGAGCTGGTGATTGTTGGAACAACAGACTAACTACCTAAAGGACTGACAAGACTAACCAAGACAGTTTTGCTGAGGTTTATTTTGAGTTAACAGGGTACTTAAACCTGGTGTGGTTCGGTGAAAGAGAGAGACTTGAGTCCAAAACATGTGCGGTTGTATTTCTCTGTTTAACAAGGAAAATAAATAAAGTTTTCCTTGTGTATCTATTATACTGGAAAAGATTAGAGAGTTTTGGTAATGCTTGCCACGCCTTTTTATTGTTGCCAGGCAATTACCCCATCATCTCCTTACCCCAACCTTCCTGTAAAATCAATCTTAATCAGTGTGTAGTTGCTGCCGTGTTGAGGCAGAGGGTGCTGTCTGTAGCTCTGGTTGAGGGTGAGAGGCTGTCAGCAGATAAACAGAGATCTGTGTGGGTACATGAGACCCTAAAAAAGAGGCTGGATCATGGGGAGTACCACCAGTTGGTCCAGGAGCTTCTCCTCCATCATGGACGTTTACAGGCAGATTTTAGGATGACTCAGGGGCAGTTTGACAACCTGCTGTCTATCATCAGGCCGTATAGCTCTGGGTATCCAGCAGTTTCTCCTCCATTGTTTACCAACTGTAAACTTCTTGTCGTGACCACCACAGAAGGCCCGCCTCTTAAATCATCACAATGGACAATGGAGAAAAAGATGACGTGGGCGCTTTTTTACTCTTGGTTTAAGGTTTTTTCAACTCGAGGAGTTCAGAGTGCTCCGGCAGAAACGCCAGGCACCTAGAGTGCAGAAATGCGAAGCATGTCGCAACACAAAGCAAGCAAAAAGCTCATTCTCATTATAAACTGTTACAAATAGGCGCCTCCAGCTGCTGAAACGCTGGGTTCACTTCATTTGGTCCGACCCAAAGTGATCCAACCTTGCCTTCAGTTCTGGCCCGTATCATGTTCACACTGTATTTTACAAACAAACCAAGAGGAGTTAACATGACGTCACATGACTGACAAGTAACTGACTGGATTGGACAGTTTAGGTGATGTAACTAAACATCAGTGTTGCAGTAGATGGACCCATGAAGGAAAATGAAATTCAGGTGACTGACAGCAGGTCATAATGTTCTTTAATGAGCCCCATGTGTTTATTAACCTTCTATGCTGTTACTTAGAAATACTTGATTATGAGTACTATTAATCTAAGTCTGCAACAGTCAATAGTGACAAACAGACAGAAATTTGATTTTAAAGAAGTATTTTGTAGGGCTGTAGTCTCCTGGTCGACTAGTCGATTATCTGGTCGCTATGCTTTCGTCCAACCAAATTCTCATTGGTCCAATAATCGCCGTGTTACTTTCATAAGGAGAAAAGTGCTACATCAACAGCTTTCCAGGATTAATCCATTATTTCCTGCGGCGGGGGGACAGGCTAAGTTACCTGTGAAAATGGGGGTGTTTTCAAAACATAAGAAAGATATACATAAGAAACAATAAATTGTGAAGACAGTAAAGCCTCCACTAAAATAGCATTTTAAGGTTGGTGTGTGATTTATCCTGGCTTCATATGAGCAGAGGAAATCTCCACTCGTCGCTAGGCTAATGTATACAATGTAAAATGCCATAGGCTGGCGCTAATAATGTTAGCATGTTGTATTTGTTTGGAAAACATGTTTAGTATAAGACAGTTGTTTTGTCAGTGAATCTTGTGAGTTGTAATGGAGCTGAATTATGTGCCGTTGCCTTTGTTACATGTTGCTGTTGTCCCTGGTTTTATATGAGAAGAGGAAAAGATCACGAGATGCTAGGCTAATTTATACAATGTAAAATGCCATAGGCTTGTGCTAATAATGTTAGCATGTTTTATTGGTGGGGAAATGTGTCCAGATAAAGACAAATGTTTGTCTGTCAGTTCTACGATTTATAGTGAAGCCAGTTTGTGTACTTGTGTTTGAAACTGTCTCTATTAAGCCATGTTTAATGTGTGTTTAATGTGTGTTTTGAATCAACTATATAAATAAAGTTTGATTTGACTTTGATTCACTTTTTATTAGGAAAACAAACTGGGATTATTTGGCTCCCAGTAAAAACCTCCTGAGCAACAAACACTGAAGGAATTCTAACTGGGTGAAGTTTAAGCAGTTGCAATCTTCAATCCTCACCACTAGATGCCACTAAATCCTCCTAAACCTGACACACTGGGCCTTAAAAGAGGAAAATATATTTTTACTGCCTGACGCTCTGATGTGACACGTGCTGTTTAAACAGGTTGATGACACCTGACAGCACATGATGGAAAAATAAAACTGTTGCTTTCATTTTACACATTTCAGACTTTTCCAGACTTTTCAAGGACCGGTGGGTATTGCAGCTTGTTACTGTGTATTTGTAATAAAGTCAAGAGTGTGTGTGTGTGTGTTTCCATATTTTACCTGTCCATAGCGAGCAGCGTAGTGGATCAGACTGGGATGTTCTCTGGTGCAGCTCAGCTCTGCGATGGCCTCCGTCTCACTCACCATCCACCTCACACACTCCAGATGACCGTTCTGCAACACACACACACACACACACACACACACACACACACACACAGTTAACACATACCAGTCAGGTCCAGGTGGTTTTGAATCTGTCATCCTGTTAATCTGAGTGAATAAACACGAGGCTTGTTGATAAGAGCCAATCAGGACTCAGCTGCCAGGCTTGTCTCGAGATAACACACTTCCTGTCTGGCAGCCAATCAAGAGCTGGGTTTCCACAGCAGGGCAAACAAAACAAAACCTCCTCAGTCGTTGCAGTGTGACCCGTTTTGAACGTCTTGCAGCTGCCAACAGAGCTGATGGTAACGTTTCTTTAATCAAAAACCTCCATTCTAACACTCTATGACCTCACTGACCAGCTGCCGACGGCCAATCAGATGTCTGCATTTCCCTTCTAGTTTACAGATGTTTATTTTTCTTGAACATTTCCACCTGCAGGTGAAAAATGGAGGAAATCAAAAGCTAAGTTGAGGATGAAGCTGCGCAACAAACATCCATTCGCATTTTTATTAAAGGTATTAAATGAGGAAATGAAAATGATCTCTCATGGATTCTTTGAGCCACTTAAGCTTCTCATTTCTCTACACGTTACCCCCCACACTGGCCACTTTATTAAGTACAGTACATTGAAAGATGTTTCTAATATTTGACCCCCTATGAACAAAATAATGGAAACTCCTTTTAATATAATCCAGTAAAACGCCACCCACTATAACCTCCATAATAAACCTAAAGTAGAATAATTGCCCATCTGACAGCATCAACGAAAAATGTGAAAGCTTCTCAGACGTGTAACTCATAGCAGAGCTGCTGCACTGGATTATATGAGACTGTGTAAATGTACCTAATAAAGTGAGATTTGGAGGAAGTGTTTGATTTGTTTCACATTTCTTTTTTCAGAATTTCTACCATGTATGTGATCATCATCTCCCAGTGTCCCAGGCTACTTTGGAGGGTTTGTTTTTCCAGTTCAATTGGACAAAGAAATCTCCACTCAGACTTAACAACTGACTTGCACACGTGGACACTTCAGAGCAGTGGTTCCCAACTGCTGAGTCATGGTCCAAAAGTGAGCCTCATGGACCGCAAGTGACTCGCAAACATGTCGAGTTCGTAAAAAACACATTTCAGTTTTAAGTACAGTGAATTTCTTGCACAGAGCTTTTATTTTGAAGTGCTGTTTTCTGCTGTAGAGTGAGTGACTAACGGACAGCTACTGGACAGAGACAGCAAACTAGCTCTATGATGTGGCCAAACACAAGTATGACACTGAGTGTATTAATCTGTGTGGACCTTAAACTAATGACTAAGGAGAAATCTGGACCCAGTGGCTGCACCAGTTGGGATGCCCAACCCGAGCCTGACGGGAACTGTCGGGACCAGCAAGGCTGGGGTTGGAGGAATATTTGTAAATGATGTTCGGATTGGGTTCAGCTGACTCGACATGGTGCTCCAAGTTATTTTTAGTAAAAATATAAACTAAAACAAAATGATGGACCTACTGTCTGTTGTTGGCAACTTCTTGTTCACTGCTCTGATTTGTTTTTCACGAGGCATGGACATAACACAAACTACTTCATGTAGCCTTGCCTGTATCATGATTGGGTTGCTTGGCACATAAAAACAGAAGGCTTGTTAGGTTTGGGTCGGGCTTGGTTACAACTCTCTGGGACTCAGGTCAGGTTCAGACAGATATAGATAGCCTGAGCTGCACTCTAGTGTAGGCCTGTCGCGATATGCGATAAGTCGGTTAATTGCACGGTAAATTAAAAGGGAGACGGTAACTTTTCGGGCCACGATTAATTGCCATATCCATGCGTGTTTGTTTTCCTTGTCTCTCTCCATCGAAGAGACTGGACGACAAGAGCGTTCACTGCCGTGCATCGTCTGGCAGCCAGGTGAGTTGGTTCATTAGCGTAATGAACGGAGGGAAAGCTCTTGTCATCGAGTGTCTTTGTCTCTGTGGGGGAGGCGGGGCTATGGGCTACACACACACACACACACACACACACACACACACACACACACACACACACACACACACACAGTGTGATCTTCGTGAGGGGGAGATGAGGCGGAGAAAAAAAAGAGAGTTGAGCGTAAAAGAAAGACAGGGAACTTGTTCCTAAACCAAATTCCACGGCCCCTGTGTGGGAGTGTTTTGGATTTAAACCAAATGACAGAGGGCAGCCCAGCAATTGTGCCGGGTTTGTTCTAAAACCATCTCAACAAAAAGAGCGAATACAACCAACTGCACACCTGAGAGTGAGAGACTGACGGTCTATTTTTTTGTATTTATTTATTTATTTATTTCAATATTTTGACGTGTTATTTCGGATATTTAAATTTTCTTTTTTTGCATTCGTTAATATTCTTGTTAAATAAATGTTTATTTCTCTTTAAAAGGGTGCACTTGCATCAATATGCCTTTATTATCATTATATAAGTTTAAAAAATATTGAAGTGCTGTATATTACACAATATTATCGCTTATCGCAATAATTTCTGACACAATTAATCGCCCAGCAAAACGTGTTATCGTGACAGGCCTACTCTAGTGTACATGCATCCTTCGTTGGCATCACTAACATCAAGACTGAAGCAATGACTCAATTTTAATAAAATGTCTCCTGATTAAATTTTCTGCCTCAAAGCTTCATTTCATCAGTTACATCACTATCACACGAGCTGAGGCTATTTATTAAACACACAAGTTAAAAGCATTAAGTAGAGCTCTTTTTTATTAACGAGGAATCTTGTATTTCTTCATTATAAAGGAGACCTGGTCTGCTTGATTTTCTCATATTTACGGTTGATATTTCAAAAAAAAAAAAAGAAAAGTATGAAAAGTATTCATATACTCAATCATCAGAAGAATATAAAGAATATTAAATTTTGTCATTCTTTCAGTTCACATTAATAGTTTTCTATAAAAACTGTCAGGAAGCAGTTCGATATCAGAATCTGCAAAAACAACAGTGGAGGAAAAACTTAAAGGTTAATACCTGCCCAAATATGTCTGCTTAACAAAGCATCTTAAAGTAAACACACACTTTGAGTCTCAAGCTCACACACACACACACACACACACACACACACACACAGACCTTGACTCCCAGTCCAGCCGGGGTGAGCTGTTGGTTGTTGCGTTCGTTGAGGCCATCCTCCCCCATCAGAGAGGTGAGGTGCTGCAGACAGTCAGCGTGACCCTGACAGGCCGAGATGTGCAGAAGGTTGTTCCCGTCCTCGTCTCTGATTAGCTCCAGGTTGTCTGCCGCCAGGTGAGGCTGCAGAAGGAGGAGGAGGAGAGGGAAAAACAGTCAGAGGTGAGAGGAGAGGTAAAGGAGGAGTAGAAAAATAAGAGGTGGAGGAGGAGAAAAGGAGGAGAAAGAAGAGGTGTTGATGTTAGAGAAAAAGAGGATGTTAGATCACCCACCTCCCCTCTGATGACCTCCCACTCACCAGCAAAGAGATCTGTCCCTCTCTGACGATGTTGATGATGTTCTGGTTCTTCTTGGTCTCCTCATCCACCTCCCCTCCTGCTCCTCCACCTCCTCCGAACCCCCTTGGCCCACTGCTGCCTCCGCCTCCACCTCCTCCTCCTGGTCCAGGAGCCCAGGACTTGGAGGAGTCCTGCCTGCCCACGCTGCACCCTGGCAGGGGGAACATCATCCCCGGGCCCCCTGGAGGCTCCACGCCCGGCCTCTGGCTCTGGGAGTCGGGGTAGACCCGCGCTGACAGCAGCTTGTCTGGAAGACATCATCCAAACACGTCACATCATATGAACTGTGTCTCTGTCCACTGAGACAAACAGAGAAGAAGAAAAGCTGACGGTATCTTTAGGTCGTACCTGCATCAGAGAAAGAAGAGAGGGAGGAGGAGCAGCTGAGGAGTCCAGAGGACAGCAGCTCCGACTGGTAGCCTCCTCCAGCCGGGGAGCGGTGGAGGTGGTGGAGGTCTGGATCCATGGACTTGGACTTCCTCAGGTCGGACCACTTCACCGGAGACAGAACACAGTACTGCAGGAGACACGTCAACATTACCAGCACTGATCTACAGCCTACATATATCAGTAATAATGAAATGAACACGTGGCCATGTGATCAGCTCGTTTTCCATTTTGGGTATGACAAGTTGGGGAGGACACACAGACGCACCAGCTGTGTCCCAGCAGGACGCTGGTAAAAATTATATAAACACGCTTTTGTTTGTCAGTGTTTAAAAAAACAAACATTTCAGATCGAACCGAGCACGAGTGGTGTTCATCCTCCTGTCAGTCCCACAGAGCCAGTTAACTGCCAGCTGTGACAGAGAGCGTGCGTCCATGTGGCGGCTCAGTTTAAGGTGAGTAATACTTAGATGTTGGTCAGATTATGGTCTAACAACAATTCTCCACCTCAGCCAGATTTACTGCTGCGCCGCAAGCCCACGCTGACTCACTGTTGTGTACACAAGCTGAGACCTGATGTGAGATCTGATCATGGCAACGGCTCACGTCCACATTAATACAGCTCACGTCCACATTAATACAGCTCACGTCCACATTAATACAAGCCAAGCTTTGTGTTGAAATGACCGCACGCCCAGTTTACTGTTGAACTTCCTTTCGAAAATGAGTCCACTGTGTGAATCTTGGAGCTCTAACACTGCATTTCCTCATTTCTTAAACATGTTTTAAAGCAGTGGTTCCCAACTGGTGCAGCCATGTATCCAGATTTCTCTTCAGTCATTAGTTTAAGTTCCACACAGATTAATACATTCGGCATCACACTTGCGTTTGGCCATGTCGTCGAGCTCATTAATTAGCTGTCTGTTATTTATTCACTCTACAGCAGGAAATGGCACTTCAAAATAAAGGCTCTGTGCTGAAAATTGACTGTACTTCAAAATAAAGTGTGTTTTTTACAAACTTGACACGTGTGCAAGGCATTTGCGGTGCATTCAGAATGGAACTATAGACCCACTTTTGGACTGAGACCCACCAGTTGGGAACCCGTTTTAAAATATTTTAAATCCTACATTGTTTACATCCATGTTCACTGGCATGCAGTCTTCCTCTTCCCTGTCTTTGCCGGTGCATTGCTGCGTTTCTTGGTGCCTAACTAGCAAAATTTGCAAATGAACACAGCGTCACAACTTTTTTGTAATTGGGGGTTGTACTTGTGGATGATATAATTTTACCAAACATTTACAGTTAATGTGTAAACATCAATGCTTGTATTTATTTACAAAATTCTGCAAATGTTCAGCTGTGGTGCCACATTATCAATTTTTAAAAATCGATATGAGTCTCGTCGACAGCAGCTGACCAGTGAAATATTATTTTGCAACTAGTGAGAAACTAGAAGCAACAAGTGGTCACGATACTTGTAACGTGCAACTTGTCTAAATTAAGGTCTGGTATGACAATTAAATATTATCAAATTGTGTATTCTAGTCTTCCAAGTCTTACTAAGAAAACTACCTTAACAGTTTATTAAACAGTGCTTAGTTTAGAGATCCGTATATAATAATTTTCACATTATTTTTCCTACTACGGGGCTCTGTAGACCAATTCACAATTAAAAGTATTAAAGAATATGTTAACAAGTTGATGGACATGTACCTGAGTCTGTGAGCTGCTGCTGCCCAGGCTCAGAGGCTCGTTATGGGGTAAAGCGGAGCTCTTCAGCCCTCCTCCTCTGGTCCTCTCCAGAGTGCCTCCGCCCAGGTTGTTCCCCGTCACCGAGCGCTTGTCGTGGGGGACGCGAGGCAGCGTGGACATCTGCTGACTGGACTTGATATAAGGCACGTCCAGGATCTCATCCATGTCCAGGTCATAGTGCTCCAGCTCCCCGAACAAAGCCTGGGGGTTGTTCCCTCCGACGACCCCAACGCTGCTGCCGCCAACGCCCTTCACCTTCCCTCCCGGCCCCTCAGAGGAGGTGGAGGCATGAGTCTGTTTGTCAGAGCTGGGGTCATCCTTACTGGCCTCCCCCTGCCCGGCCCCTGGACTTTGTCGGTGGTCTCTGGACTGTGGACCTCCGTGGGTTTGATGCGACTCCAGTTGATGGCTGGAGCTGCGAGGAGGAGAGGTGAGATTATATAATTAACTTTCACAGAGATGGAAACAGACCCTATTGGAGTTGGTACATAGGTGACCGTCAAAGGTGGTCTCTGGTTGGTCTCTCCTGAGGAGACCCTCCTCTCCTGGACAACTCTGTGGACTCTTAGCGAGCTCGGTTTGATACCGCCGCTGTGGGAGAAACGCAGCAGCGGTCCTGCAGTGATGGCTGGAGATATTTAGATATTAGTTAATTGCAGTAGTTGTTACGTTGCTCTAACTGCAGACAGATTGTAGCATGAGGCAGAACTAGGTTACAGCTGTGGACACACTGCTAGTTTATACACTGAGCGAAAACTACATCCTGCCTTCTAGAGGTGCTGATTCAACATCAAGAAGTCAAGATTCAGCGTTACTTGAGACAACACTTTAATTCTACCACACAGTGATTAGAAACCTGAAAAAAAAACTCAAAATGTCAGAAAACAGCATGCAGCGGTCCTGCAGCTGTGCACTTGCATTTGATTATATTTAGATATGGCAGCAGTGCTACAACAGTCGATGCTGAACTTCACAGTGTTGTAGTTCACATGAGGCAGAACTAGGTTGCTACTGTGGACTACTTTTATTCTTTTACTCTATGTCACGTCAGCTTTATCGCAGTGATCAAACAAACAAATAGGCAGCAAAAAATGTTCAGTTAAAGTGATAACTATAAAATAACAGACTTAAAAGTTTTTTGAGGAATATAAATGTTACAGTGATTTTTATCCAGAAAAAACTCAGCGTCCATATCACTTGCATTTGATTACAGGCAAGACGTGCCTTCTCCAATATGGCAGCAGCACCGACACAGCTGCAACGGGCCGACACAGTCGATGCTGTGTCTTCACAGTGTTGGTTCACACGCTACTTGGCAAAAGTACCTTGTTACTTACAAAGCTACTTTTATTCTTTTACTCTATGTCACGTCAGCTTTATCGCAGTGATCAAACAAACAAATAGGCAGCAAAAAATGTTCAGTTAAAGTGATAACTATAAAATAACAGACTTAAAAGTTTTATTTGTTTTTGAAGACTTTGTGACATTTGAACATGTCCTCCAATAACTTGTATCTGGCTCTGTCACGCATTCAAAAACAATTCCAAAATATAATTTTCAGGTAATAAAACTGAAATACATAAAAGACAGTAATATAAACTATAAAAATAACAGACTTAAATGAAAACTGTTCTTGTTTTGGGACATTAGAACATGAACATGTCCTGCAAATGACAGTGCGTGTCACTCTGTCTCTCAGCTCTTTCCTTTGCCCTTGTTGTGTCTATTTCTGTGTCCACTGCAAATTCACTAAATACATACAGTCAATGGACAAGACATGTGAGAGGCGTGTCAGGTGCAATGTAGTCTCTATATGCAGACTCTGCATTCAGTGAATGTAGAGTCTGTAGGCAAACCCTGGAGATCTTGCCTCCAGAAGAAGAGTGGAAGAGCCCTGGTTTCCAGTTGTAGGCTGTTTGTAGTCCGCATGATATTGACCAATCACGTTTGAGCCGGCTGCAGTTGTTGCCAGGTTAAACGGTCCGTGCAGTGAACTAATGAGGCGGAACATAATTGGCGTCACTGCAAACTCTGAATCCATCGCAATGGTTCAGCATATTTACTTATATATAAATGGAAGTCGGAAACAGAAATTCGCCTCCTCCGCCCAAATCAAACCGGAATGCCAAAAGATCGGGGGTCTGCCCTCATGTACATGCCTCAGTGTGGTGCTGGCATCAGTCACATGACTTAACCTCACTGTTATTATCCTGACTTTTATCCAGACCTCTGCAGAAAAACAGTCTGCTGCACTTCACAGTTTTTCCTGGGAAAAAGAGCTGGTGACTAGTGGACGCTACCGCGCTACTCTGTGTTAAGTTAGTGACGCTAACGTCACAACACTGCGTCTTCGTTTATATGTCTATGCTTACATGTGTCTGGAAAAGTGGTGGTTTCAGGTGGAGGTGGGGATGTTGCAAGCGCAGTCTGGCCCTGCTATGGACTCTAAAGTTAGGATACTCTCACCCTGATTCACAGGATGACGCTTAGAGACATTGTTAGTGGACTCTACCATCAGTTAGGAAGGTGCAGTCAGCAGCTGTTAGCCTGTTTATATCATACTGACCACTGAGTCATCAGAGAAGTCGATCTCATCCAGGTCCAGGTATTCAGGAGCCTCCATCTTCACACCACATCATCAGCCTCACAGCCAGCTGCAGACAGACACACACAGGTCACATTAGTACACTGTCATACACATTAGAGAGACACTGGTCTTCTTGTTTTGTAAGTTATTTAAAGGGTCTGACCTTGAAGAGAGTCAGTCTACAGATGTGTTGGTGACCACTGAGGCACTGAGGCCATAACAGCCTTTGTTTGTAGCATCTTAACCATAAATATGATAAAGACAAACACTGTTGGACATGAATGTTGGGGTGATATGATCAGCAGGAATAAAACACAGGATGTAGCTGCAGGAAACTGGAAACAGTCCTGTTGAAAACTTGTGTTAAAGTTTCTTTTTCTAACCCAGATGACAAACTGTTGCTCAGCGAATAAAGAGGAAACTGTGGAAATAACACATCGGACTTTTATTCTGAAGGAGGAGTTTCGCTCTAACCAACTAACAAAGGGGCTGTATGTTAAACCTGCCCTTTGATTTGAAATCTAATCCTTTCCTGCTCAGTAATACCACAGATTTAAAACTGTTTAAAGCCCTCAAAAACTGTCAACTGCACCAAGTGCCTGAGCGGTTGTGATCAAAGGCAACAAACAGCATGATAATCAGGACCGATCAGAGAGCAGCGTGACTCGCAGCGCCCACGGAGGTTTAAAGACGCAACCTGGAAAAACACAAGCAAGAGCAAACTCTGCTGCGTATGACAAATGACACCAAGAATACTGAGCTTCTGTTTGTAATTACACTGCAAACAATCAGTCTGAGAGTCATTCAGTAATTTATGATAATCACACTCTTGTTTCGGCGGTTTAATCAAGCAAAACGTCTCCGCTGCTTTTCTTTGTTTGATAGAAATTGGGTTTTGCACTTTTAATCAAACACAAAAAGAGAATCCGAGGACGTTCCGGGAAACCGTGCCGAGTTGTTTTCACTATTTTCTGAAAAAATACTCCACGGATTAATCGATGGCAGCTCTGAGAGGATCACAAGAATCAGCTACAACTGCAGCTCGGCCCTGCAGACCTCTCACGTCATCAGGTGGTTCACCTACAATGAGATCCAGATGTGCTGCGGGCGCTTTAAGTTACTATAGTCCTGTTCTCTGGAACAGAACGCAGGCTGACCTGAGATCCTCCCCTGCAGTAATCAGTGACGAATCGTGATGTTTAAACAGCGTCAAGACATGATCAAAGTCACAGCGTGCTGCTGCCGTTCTTTGGTTTTAGTTGGAGGTGTTATTTTCCAGGCTGTGTCGTATAGCGTTTCTCGTCTTTCCACCACTCCCTGTACGTTACATACATTCTGAGGAGGTTTCTTTATGTTTTGAAACTTCCATTCACAGCCACAGGATGTTCAGAGAGCTTTCATGTCAGAGTGGAGCTGTTTTCAGACTGTGTGGGAGCGACCGCAGAACTAAACGGGTCAAAATAAAAACCTCTGATTGCAGCTTTGAGAAACAGTCGAGCCTAACATCCTTGATAACAACAGTTTAGGCCTCGAAAATAAGACTGGATCAAAAAAAGAATAAGGAGGAGGAGGAGGAGGAGGAGGAGGTCGGCTTTCTGTGTTTATATGAACAGCTGACGAGCCTGAATCCTTCCAGGCAGCGAGACACGAAAACAATCAGTGAGACGAAATGTTTTGTTTTGGAGCAAAGCTGAGAGACAGGGACGGGAGTTTTCAGGAGGAATTTGGGAGAGATTCAGTTCCTCTTTCTACACACTGAAACGAGATACGTGTTCCTTCACATTTCCCTCAGAGGTCAGGTGGAGCTGCGAGCTGAGTGAATCCACCTTCTCGTGGTCGGATGCATGTTGTCTCGTCTACAAGTAGACATGTAAAAATAAGTTGTGGGTTTAGCGTCAGAGCTCTGGATGCAGCATCTCGACAGTCGTGAGCTTATTGTGAGGTTGCCAGGTTTGAGCTCTGTCCTGACTTTTAGAACAGACTGCTGACTAGCTTAGTGAGCTAACAAGTTAAAACATGAGAGAAATGTAACTGATACCAACCTTCTTATCTGACTCAGAGTGACGTATAAAAACTGCTGCTCCTTTAAAGGGTCAGTTCATCCAAATTATGAAGAGACAACACCCAACCAAACAACAGGAAGTTCAACCTGCTGCCGTCTGACAAGTGATACAGATCTACCTGCTGCCATACCAGCAAACTACAGAGCAACTTCTTTCCTCCTCAACTCCAACAACTCTGATTATTTTGTTCTTGTTCTGTCTGAAGGGGTTAATATGTTTAAGCTGACCGTGATAAATATCACAGACGCTGACGGCTGTAAACTGAACTTTTATTTTCTATGATTAACAAATAAAAAATAAGAGGGCCTGATGAAACAAGTTGAAAAAGGCAGCTACTTGCAACGTGCCGTTCTGCAGCGTTGGTTGGAGCTTCTTAAAATCTGAACAGGGATAGTGATAATAAAAACCAACAAAACCAGCATCGGATGGACTGTACTCATAATCAATACGCCACAATAATATAAATAACCAGCGCCAATTCATCAGTCAATAAGTGTGTGTGTGTGTGGGCGGGGCATAAGCAGGTAGGAAACAGAGGGCTCGGTGGGGACAGAGCACCTGCTGCAGCACGCCAACACGCCGTCTGCGGCCATTTTGTCTTGACCAGCAGACTTCACTACAAGCTGATTGGCTGTTGAAACAGGTGACGTGCTTTAAAACCAGCCGCCGGCCATTTGACCAGCTGAGTGTCAGGTGACATCATCAGCTGGCTTGAGTCCAGCTCAGACCAGCCAGTTCACACCACTGACACTTTTCTCTGTGACGTTCTGAAACAGTTTCATCTCGTCGAGAATCTTTGGTCTGAACTGAAGCTGCTAACAAAGTTCCACTAATTCAGTGATAAACACATTTCCTGTATATTCTTCACAATAAAAGCCCCCTTGTTATTTTGTTACATAAAAACTTTTAATGTGAAGCAGCAAAATAAGGAAATGTTGAGCTTCTAAACAGCAACTTCACACAACTTCTAATCTGACCGATAGCGAACATGAAACAGTGAAATAAATCAGATATCTAAAGTAAAAACAGGACGCAGGAGAGAAACTAAACTCCAAAGCAGAGAGATTCAGTTAGAAGCTACAGACGTACTGAGAGCTGAACACACAGAGACTCTGTGGTCTCCTGCAGACAGAGCGGAGGAGAGTCTCGCTACAGGCACAGCTTTGGGGCCTGCTCCAGAGAAGGTCCATCTCTGGCCATCTGTAAACTGACAATGGAAACGCAACTCGGCACAGCATGGCTTGAGTCCGCGTGGCCAAAGTGACAGTGGAACAGGCCGATAATAATATAACTGTGACCCTCTAAATGAGTTATCAGCCTTTTTAATACTGATGATTTCTCTAACTGTGTTGAAGTACATGATGCTTCAGACGGCAGAGACAGTGTGACGTTCAGGTACCATACAGCAGTGTCTTTGGACGTACAGTGTGCACACAACACAGAAAATAACCAGTGGAAAACAAACAGCATCTTTGCCTAGAAACTCAAAATCGTGTCTTCCCCTCTTCTGAGCTTTCTCCACCTCCTCAAACAGACGCCGTCACTGTCACCATCAGCCAGTTGGAGGCTGCAATACAGACGACATGGAGACCTGATTACAGACACTGAGACCTGCAGACTGGACAGCTCTGTGGCTTCACTTTTTTATTTCATTCAGTCAGATGTCACTGTGTTAATCCACATTTACAGGTAAACTGCCATTAAGACTGATTTTAGACTCAACATAGAAGCACCTGATGTTTTTTTGATACATGTCCTACTTGTAAAAACTTTACTTTACTTTAAAGGGCGAGGCGATACTTCTGACGCCCTGGACGATAAATGAGGTAAAGACTTCCCTCTGTGTTACAGGTGAAGAGCCAGGAAATACAGGCCCCTTTTACACTGCCAGATCTTCTGTGAATGTTGGGCCGTTTTGCCGGCAAGCTGCGAGCGTTTAGACACACAGAGGCGGATTGGTGAGTTGATCCGAGGTGCCCAATTTTCCCCCTCGTAGACATACTGGTGGAACCCTGTTAGTTTAAACAGACCGAGGTGGCCTTCTGCAACGGGAGGTGCTGTTGAAGACTTGTGGGAGGAGCTGTTGATGACGCCGCATGTGCGAGCCACTGGCGGTGGATAAACAGGAAACAGCTGATAGCAGGAATTAGCGAGCAGCTAGTAGCAAGAGGGAAACACAAACCTGACAGACACTGTAAAGATGAGCAACTGGGGAGACAAGGAATTGCGCGCCCTCCTTGTCCTCGCAAACGAAGAGGCCATTAACCGTCAGATGACGGGGACGGTGAAGAACGGGCCGACTTACGAGAGAATCACCGAAGGACTGACCAGCCGCGGCTTCCCTCCCACGTCACTGTTTACGTCACATGCTGAGCTACATGTTTTGTTACTTGCTCACGCCCCCCATTGCCCCGAAAAAGGCACATTCTGTATAAACAAAAGTAGGCAGGCAGCATTTTGCTGCACTCCCCGATTTTGTTTTTATACTGCCAATGCTGAAAAAACACTGATTGGGCTTTCCTGCAAATTTGCACAACTCCTGTTTAAAAAGGGCTACAGTGAGTGCTGGACGGAGCAGTGAGTGACAACAACCCTGCCCACATTTAAGGGTGCTGTTTGCAGTGGAAACGCTTAACGGACCGAGGGTCTAGGTACCATGTCTGAAGGGTTACTGTTGCTTCCAAAGGAACTGTACTGAATGCATTTGGTGGAAACAGGGCTTAAAATACTACAAGTAAAAGTCCTGAATCCAAAAGTAAAAGCACAGAAGTGCTGTCAGCAAAATGTAGGCAACTCAAAGTGTAAAATGTAAATGTAAAGTTTCTGGCTGTGATAATGGTGTCATTTTGGTGATTTTTAATGCCTATCAAACCCGCCTATTGAAGGGTACGTTTTCTTTAAAAATCAGCAGTTAAATAAACACAAACACAAGCATTTAAAGCTGTATGACGCTGCCATAAGAAAAAATAATAAACATCACTCCCTCCTCTGTGTTTAAAAAAAATAATCTGACATGTCTCCCCCTTTTGGCACCATCTTACCCCCTCATAGATAATGAACAGTCCCTTACTTAAGTAAAAAGTAGAACTACCAAAGTCTAAAATGCTACAAGGAAAAGTCCTGAATCCAAAATGTTGCTTATGTAAGTACCATCAGAAAATTGTAGGCTCCTTAAAGTGTAAAAAGTATACATAAATATATGATAAATGGTGTAATATTGGTGATCTTTAAAGAAAACACACCTTCCAAACTGGCCGGCATGTTTTCCTTAAAATTCTGAGGTTAAATAAAAACAATATACAACCATTTAAAGCTCAACAATGCTCCTCTGAAGACAGAAGCTGCTGCTGTTTAGCACCACCTCCTGCCCCTCATGAATAAGGAACAGTCCCTTAAAGAGAAGCTTTAAGCACTGGAGGTAATAAGGTAAAGAAAATCCACATGATGTCAGTTTAACTTGAGGTATATATAATTATATATTCATAACAGCCCAGTTATGAGTTAATATCTAAGGCTGGTACTGTGATTTATTTGTACTTATAATTTATGTTCTGCTGACAGAGATGAGGGAAACACTACATATAGTGGAATAAAAATACCTGCAGGCTGATGGAAGTGAAATACAACATCATGTCAGACCAACATGTGTCTGATTGTTTCATTTTCCTGTAATTAATAACAATACTTTGCTATATTAATGTGCTGCAGTGTGAGAAGTGTTGG
This sequence comes from Epinephelus fuscoguttatus, assembly GCF_011397635.1. NCBI lineage: Eukaryota > Metazoa > Chordata > Actinopteri > Perciformes > Serranidae > Epinephelus > Epinephelus fuscoguttatus. Next base: position 44,572,314 of record NC_064757.1, read on the forward strand.
CAGACACACTTACAGCTGCTAATGAACAAATAAAATGTCTGTTTTACAGAATGAGAGCAGTGAAAGTGCCTTCAGGTGCTCTCTGCTCTCTTTAGCTGATCTAATCCGCTCATACCTGCTCATCCAGCAGCAGGAGGCTAATTAGCTTAAACTAGCTCAGCTAATCAGCATCCAGGGAAGCTAATGTGGGAGCTAGCTGCTAGCCGGGCACACACTTGGAAAAATAGGTCAGAACAGAGAGCTCAGGTGAAAACGACCCCGGGCCCCGGGATAAAGAGCCGTTATCCCCCGGTTAACGGACAGTTTGGTGTTACGGTACCTTATGGAGGTCAGGCAGCCGAGGAGAAGGAGGTGAAGGAGCTAGCTGAGCCGCTAGCTGCTCTGATCCTCGGATCCAGCTGTTTTTTTTTCCTTGTGTCGCCTCGCTGTCTTGAAAAGCACAAAGACTTTGACATATGGGCAGCAGAGATGGAGCAGGCGACACGAGGGCTCACTCTGAGCGCGTTTCTGAGGACCAGATCAGTCAGACAGGAGGGAAGGACTACAGTTTTACATCTACATATAGGCTTAATGTGTGTTATAGTGTCTGTTTAATGTTTATGTAGAGTTTGGAGGATTATTAAAACACAAATATCAAAAATATGTTCAGATCCCTTATTTTAGTAAAAGTACAGATACCAAAGTCTAAAATACTACAACAAGTCCTGAAGCCTGAAACCATTTATCAAAGTCAGAAACTGTTTAAACAGAAATTATCGTTGTTTATTATTAACAATTATTCTTTCCTAATGTCAGTACAACCTTTAGCGATGCTTCTTTTAGCTATTACGCCCCAAAAATATGGAACACCCTGCCTTTAAACATTAGTGGACACTTTTAAATGACAACTTAAAACATATCTTTTTAACATAGCCTATAACTAGCAACTAACTGTTAGAATGTTCAGAATATGTTTTTTTTTTTTTATTAATTATTGATTGATAAATGTATTTATTCTTCTCTTTTCTCCTTGAATGAGTGTTGTATAACTGCATGGTTTTATTTCTTTGCTGTTTGTCTCTGCCGTCTGAATTGTAAAACACTTGTGCTGCAGTTTGTGCGTGACAGGTGCTATATGATATAAATAAAGTTCATTCATTCATCATTGGATTTCAAATTTCTGTAGACCCATCATGTGCCACGAACGCTTCCGTCAGACAAACAAACAACAAATCCAACATCACCAAATTGGAGCTTAAAATGGTGATATTTAATCAAAGTCACTTTACTCTATGTCTCAATAAAATTTGGAAAAAAATAAACAAATGGAGGCTTTTTTCAACTCCAGGATTTTGTCTTCAACTTTTAACTTTCAAGCTTCAAAGTTCTGAATTTAAGGGTCATGCAAGGAAGCTCAAGGGAAAATATCTGTACGGTCAGGGAGGCTGAAAATACCCCCTCCTCTAATAAGTAAAGAACAGTCCCTAAGTAAAAAATACATAAGTGTCATCAGCAAAGTGTGGGCTACATACTGTAGATACTTTTCTTAAACCATTAAACCATTACACCATTTATCACAGCCGGAGACTGTAAACACAGAAAATATCATTGGATTTTCAAAATGCCCACAGTCCTAAGACACATAGTGTGTGACGAACGCTTCAAAACATAACCAAATCTGAACAATTTAAAAACAAAATGTTTGCACAAACTAACGTGCCAATAAATTGCACTTAAGGAGCGACAGCATGTGGACCTTTTTAAATGTTGTTTATTGCTATTCTTTTACCTTAAATGGACATTTTTCACAACTTTTAACTTTCAGACGTCAAAGGATGAGTTTCAAAAATCTAATAACTAATTTATGGCGGAGAGAGGGTCAGGCAATTCCCACTGAAAAAAAGTCAAACGCCAGCCCCCAGGGAATGCAAAGAGATCTGAAACAGATGATTGGCTATAATTAAAAATGCAGAGGGAATAATCAGTGTATCACAATTTTTATATATTAAGAAAAATACAAGAATAAAAAGAGTTCAATTTTTCAAACTGCAAACATTGATTTTTTTAATTTGATGAGTATTAACTGTAAGGATCTTAATTATACTATAACATAAGCCACAGTATTTTCTTCAGCTATTTTTATCCCAGCTCTGTGGTGAGGCTGCAGTACCTCATGTGACCTGTCAGACTGAGAGCGTTTCCTTTGGGTTCCTGGTGGTTCATCGTGTCAATAGACGATCTGTGCAGAGGAAGTGGAGCCGTTACATGAGTCCGTTATCCTTAGAATAAAGACTACAATAAAGCTGAACAGAGCAGGATTTACTTCTTATATTAACATGTGTACATCCTGAAATGAAGGGAATTATAATTACTATGTTTTATCTTATCTATCTTTATTTATTATTTAAGCTGAGGTACTGCAGCTTCACCTTTATTTCTGACCACAGTTATAATGTTATAGGCTGTTTACATCAGGGAAAGGATGATAAAACTGAGAATAATGTAATAAAAAAGATGAACCACAGTTAATCTGTCTGCGGAAAAAGTTTTTAAAACAAACTTATTTGCTGTTATACGTGTTTGTAAATGACTTTGGAGACCTTTGGTTTCATTTTATGAAAGGAAACTGTTGTTTTAATCCTAGTTACAGTTGCTATGTGTTTGATAATTGCTTAATTTGACTGTATTAATATCTAAATATTAGATTCGGGGTCCAGAGGTTGGGTTCATCCTCCAGAATGAGACATTTGACGTCACACACAGACTTACATAACTCTGAGTGTGTGAGGGAGACAAACACAGGAGCAGCTCCACACACACGTCTCTATAAATGTCCTCTGTGTTTCCATAATAACAGCCTGTGGACCTCTGCTGTGGTTTAACGCTCATCAGCTCACGTTCACCTCATCAGCGCCACCTGGTGGCTCAATCTGAAACCACAGGCTTGTCAGAGACAGGAGGGCACTTAGTGTCTCAACAGTTACAGCTGCATCAGTAACATTTCTCTGAGTGTTGGGGTTATGAAATACATTAATGAAACTGTCTCATTTATCTGCTTCAGTTCAGTCTGGGCAAGAGTTTTTAAGTGCGTTACAGAGAGAGTGCTAAAGATAAAATCAGACGGTGGAGTGACACTAAAATGTGTAATCACAGCAGTGAGAGCTGTAACTGTGACAGCCTGCTTCTGATTTCACCTTGTCTTTGAATGGAAAAAATCTGTGCTGCTCCAGAACCAAAAGAAAATCTAAATAAACAAGAAACATTTATTTACAATGAATTCAGTTCTGCCTTTACTTTGCACGCAAGTATTAATTTCCAACCATAATTCATGGCCTGATACGATAGAAGACAGAGCCCTCTGTAGACTCTCATGCAGGAGGACGACATCACAACACAATATAAAAACATATTCAAACAGAGAACACTATATTACACTAATATTGATCCAAAATATTTCTAACAGTCTGCATTTACAGTTTCACACATTTAAATTTCACTCAGGCTTTTTTTCTGCACCTGTACAACGATGGAATAAATCTGATGTTTTGTTTGACCTGATTAATTGGATCAGTATCTGCACAGGTGCTGAACGTATTAACTGGATCAGGAATCAGCCACATATTACAGTTCATAATTAAACACACTTTTCTTGTCCACTACATTGATTTGCAGCAGTGACGAAAAATGCCTAACACTGTCACCACTTCCTGCAAATCATACTGTGAAGTTCAGTTTTGATGATGACCTTTGCCGCCAGCTAAAGACCAGTTCAGACTAAAGACTGGCGATGAGATGAGTTGCAACAGACAACTACTTGCAATGTGCCGTTCTGCTGATGATGGCGCTAGATTAAAACTCACCCAGGTTATTACGATTAATTCTGAGGGGAACATGAAGGATGAACCACATTTTATCACAATCCATTCAATAGTTGTTGAGATATTTCAATTAATATCACAAATGAGAACCTCATGGTGAAGCCAAAGTCAGTATGATTCACCCTCTGGGGAACATGAACATACAAGATGTGTTTTTTGCAAAACGGCTATCCATCAAGTGATTATTGACATTTGTCAGTCCAATAGACAGACACTGCTGTCCAGAGCCCTGTTTCCACCAAGCACCGCGATATAGTTTATTTCAGTTCGGTTAACATTTTTTCTGTTTCCACTGTGAAAAGTTGTTGATGGTACCAAGAGAACCGTTCTGTACCGTTCCCACTTTTGGTCCCTGTTTGCCTCAAAAGACCTGAATGAACAGAGATAAATTAGCCACACAGTGTTCAGTCATTCACTGGTTTTCAACAGCTGCACAGTGTAGATGTGCTTCTTCTTCTTCTTCTCCTCCTTCTTCTGCTTCTTCTTCTTCTTCCAGTGTCCTAATGTCAGCTGTTTCATGAGCTATCCATCAGCTCCTCCTGTTGGTCTCCCTGACACAAAGCTGCATGATCCTGTTGTCCACTATGATCCATTCCTTCAGGTTCATCTGTTACTGGACACTCTTTCAGCTGTTTGAAAGTCTTCTGTGTCGGCTCTCTGTCTTCTTCAGACTCCATCTGAGCATCACTGTCTTCTTCCCGAAGCCTCTTCTTACAGACTCTCTGTTGATGATCTACATGAAACTCTTTCACTTGTATATGTTGATGTTTTCCTCCTCTTTTTGCTTTCTTTATAGGTCTTACATCAATCTCCATCGGCTCTGCGTCCTGACACTCAGCTCCTCTCTCTGAGACACTCTTAAAGTCCTGTATCTGCTCTGTGACGTCTTCCTTTATGTCCAGTTGTTGTTGCACTGCCTGCTGCTGTCCTTCCTGTCTGACCTCATTGACCTCCTTTGGAGTTTCAGTAATGTCAGCTCCTTTATTTCTCCCCAACCCCTGTTTTCGTCTCTCTTTCCACGGTATCCATTCCCTCTTGGTGGATGGCTTTGGCTGCTCTTTGGTTTCGCCCATCTTTCTCAGAGATGTTTCTTGCTGTTGATTCTCTGCCTGGAGCTCCTTCTCTTGCTTTTGTCCTCCAGCTGTGTCTTCATGTACTTTGAGGTCTGGTGTCTCTGTTGTTTCCCCACTGACCGATGGAGGCTTATCCTCTCTTCCATCCCTCTTTCCCTCTGTTTCCTCCACTTTCTTGTTCATGTGCTCCTCTTGTTTCTCTGCTTTACTTCCTGTCGTCGTAGTGACGTCCCTCTGATCTTTGTCTTTCTTATTCTCATGTTCAGCCGTCTGTTCTGGTCTGTTGGCATCTAAAACTTGCTGGTTGTCTCCTCCTTCCTGTGTTTTGAGCTCTGTCCTCTCTGACTGAAGCTTCCTCTCATTCTCCATCTTCTCTTCCTTCAGTTTCTCCTCTTGTTTCTCTGCTTTCCTTTCTGTTGTTCTCTGAATGTTACTCTGGTTTCCCTCCTGATCTTTGTCTTTCTTATCCTCATGTTCTGCTTCTCTCATCTCCTGTTTTCTGTCTTGTAGTAGATGTTGGCTGACATTTCCTTTCTGTGGTTTGAGCTCTATCTCGTCCTTCTCTGTCTCTTTTCTTTTCTGCGTCTCTGATTGAAGCTTCGTCTCGTCCTCCACTGTCGTTCTCTCTGCCTCTGGGTGTGATGGATCTCTCTGGTTCTTCTTCCGTCCTATAGAACCTCCCTTTTTCACTTGCTCCTTCTCTTTCATATTTCTTTTCTCTTTTTTGTCCTCATCAGTCATTGGCTCTTGCTGTGTCTCTTCCTCTTTTTGCACATCCTGATCACTGTGGACATTTTGCAGCTGTTCTTTTTGTCCTTCAGCCTCCTCTGCCACTGGAAGACCTGAATCTTCTTTTACTGGTTTCATCTTCTGCTCTACTCCACCCTCGCCCCGATCACGCAATACTTGTCTACCTGTCATGTCCTGCTCTTGATGATTTTCTCCTTCTGTTGCAATTAAAGGTAATTTTTCATTTTTGATTGATTTCACTTCTCTCTCTCCTTCCGTTCTGTCCATGTCTGGATTTGTGACAAGCTGGTTCTGGTGTGTTTCTCTTTCAGCTCCAACCTGTGGGTCTTCATGTTCACTGTGAGACTGTGAGATCTTCTCCTCTCCTCTATTGTCTACATTATTCTGTCCTTCTCTTCCTGCCATAAGAGGTACCCTCTCTTCTTCTCCTTCCACCACAACCTGAAATCCTGTGTTATCACTTCTAGATGTGACCATCGTTTCTGCCTCCGTCTGCTCAGGTCCGTCTTCATGGCTCCTCCTCTTGTTTTCTGTGTGAAAAGAGAAGCAGGAAAGACGGGCAATGTTTGTCAAGAAATCAAAAATGATACAACTGAAAACATTCATTAACGTGTGTCAAATTAAAATCAGTTCACAACACTGTCCTTCAAATATCAGTCTGTAATCAAAAGGCTGCAGCAGGACACTGAACATGCAGAGAGAAGTGAAATCATTTTATCACTTACTGAATTTCTTTCGTCTCTGTTTCCACACGACAAAGACAGCAGCAGCAGCAATTAACACCAGAGCAGCACAGCCTATAACTGAGCCAATAATAACATGTTGACTACCAGGAGTAACAGGAGTACTGGGAGTAGTGGGAGTACTGGGGGTACTGGGAGTAGTGGGAGTACTGGGGACCATGAAGAAATGATCTGAAATGATAAAACACAGAAGGTGATGTTCATATGAAGTCTGAATCACATGATTAACACATATGAAGTGTACTAACCTGGAACCAGGACGTGTGTCTCTCTGGTCTGGTTGATGTTCTTCTGATGGACTCTACAGGTGAAGTTGTTGCCGTGTCTCTTGTCCACAGTCACATTGCTGCTGACAGTGTAGAGGTCATCAGGACCTCTGAGTGTCTCTGTAGGTCCAGCAGAGAGGAGGTTTCCCTCAGCGTCCAGCCACAGCACCTCAGGCTCTGGATACCAGCCTGCAGACTCACACTGTAGAACCACTTCACTCATGGTCTTAGTCATCTGGATTACAGGTGAGGAGACGGCACCTGAAGATGAGAGGCTTTATAAGCTTCTACAAGTGGTGGTGTCACTGAGGGTGTAAACTGAAAACACTGAGTCAGACAAACACTCTGTGGGTTGTAGTAAAGTAAAGCGCAGTTTCTGAAATAAATCTAGATGAGGTTGTTTGGCTTTACAGTCTTATGGAAAGCAAACACCGGCCTCCCAGGTGACGGTCAATGGTTTCTGGACCCATCCGCCACCCATCCTAGTCAGATTTGCGCCCCCTTAACTTTCGTTGTTGTCCTACTGCCTTTCCCCCTGACGCCGCCGGGCACTGTTTAACAATAACACGACCAGCTGTGTATCATGCTGATGTGAAAGGACAGCTTTTTTCGTTGCTGTCTGATGCTAGAAGTCACTGACCAAGCACCGAATCCACTTCGGAGCGGACTGACAGGGCTAATTGTTAGCATCATGGTAAATGGACTTGCACTTGTATAAAGTCTATCTAGTCTTCTGACCACTCAAAGCACTTTTTCATACTACGTGTCACATTCACACACTGGTGGCTGAGGCTGCCGTACAAGGTGCCACCTGCTACTCAGTTTTTTGTTTTGTTTTTAGACATTCACACAGTCATGCAGTAACAGAATATTGATTCAGATTTGACCAGTGCTGCCTAATTGGACAGTTTGACTGCACATGAGCAGTGATTGACATGATTGACAGCTGCTTTAGGGACTCCTTGGCTCTGATTGGTTGGAGGTGAATCCATTTATTGAGCCAAGTATGTGCGACTCCTCTACGATAGGTGGAGATATGCCCCCTTTCAGCTTGTTAGTATTGGACCTTTTTCCTGTTGACCTATTACGTCACAGACCAAACAATGGACAAACAAGTTAGCTACGGTTAGCTAGCAGCTAACTGCTACCATGGTGGACAACTTTACAGCTCTGTACATTTGGTCCGTCCAAAAAGTCACGGCTCTGGATGTAGATTTCTCCATGTTGTTACCGGCTTCTTCTTCTCTTACACATTTAATGCTATTGGACTTCCGGGTCAAAGCCCGGGGCGGAAACTGTGGAGCATGCTCAGAGCGCCTCGGCCAGTTTGGGTCTGATTGACTGTATACATGCAGGAGTCATGTGATCTGGGTGTGTTAGTCCCACTGTGACACATTCGATTTATTACAATTACAGTTACAAAAGTCCACTTTTAGTTGGACGAACAGGATAAATGTGTTTCTCTAATGTCACGGAAACGTAGTGACCATGTCCTAGCAGCAAGTGAGTTTCAACAAATATGACAAAAAGTTATTTTCAACCATTACTAACGCAAAGAAACACAAAGTGTGCCCACTCACCAACAACCAGCTGAACAGTCAGAGCTCTGCCTATTGCTGGAATGAAACATCTGTATGTTGCCTCATCAGATCTTCTCACGTTGGACAGTTTCAGTGAAACGTTTCCGTGCTTCAGTTCATCAGTGAACACTGATGTTCTTCCTCTGTAGGACGGATGTTTCTTACTCTCCAGTTCCACACCGTCACGCCACACCACCACAAACCTGGGGTCCAGGTCAGGTCTCGCCCACTCTACGGTCATGTCATAGGCATTCATGGCAGGGTTCAGGTGACACGACAAAATGATGTCATCACCGACTAATGCCACTATTGGCTGAGACGGACCAATCAGCTGAGACTGACCTGAAAACAAACAGGTTTTTGATTCTGATTTCTGCAGCACGATACACTCTACACTTTGGATGACTTAGCTACTGCATCTATGCACTAACTTTACATGTTAAAGGGAAATTTCGGTTTATTTCAACCTGTCTCCTATCGTCCTAAATTTGTTTCAAGTGACTAGCAATAATAGTTAGCATGTTAGCCGTTAGCCTAGATACAGCCGGGGCGCATAGTAGCGTCAGACCTGTTAAAACGTAAGTGAACGGGAATGGCTGCTGCAAGGCTGCGTAGCTCTGGAGATTGGTGGTGTACCTGTGAATGCTGTGCCCCAGTGCCCACAGAAGAGGAATGCCTCTGTTGCAAGGAATGGGACCGGTTGCAGCCTTATTTTCAAGGTCTGGATGTGACCGAGGACGAGACACCTCCACCTGGAGTAGTATCCAGCTGGGCTTTATCTAGAGCTCGCCAGATATATTTCGGCCGTGCTTTGGAAAGCAGAGCTAGATGGCAAACAAACATGGCAGCACACCGGTAAGGTAAGACAACACGTTTACATGTGGTTTTCTATATGTTCTCTGACATTTATCCTAACGATATGAGGCGGTCTTTGTGGAAAAAAAGCTTGTTTAGTGGACTAACTTTGCACTTGAAGGTTGCCCGTTCACTTAGGTTTTAACAGGTCTGACGCTACTATGCGCCCCGGCTGTATCTAGGCTAACGGCTAACATGCTAACTATTATTTTTATGTCACTAGTCACTTGAAACAAATTTAGGACGATAGGAGACAGGTTGAAATAAACCGAAATTTCCCTTTAACATAAACCAGAGTGTCAGTGTGATTGACCTGTACATGAGTGTATCAGGGCGAGGAAGACAACAGGGTGGAAAAGCAGGACAGTGAAGGCACCAAACTGGAAGTTCAGAGACTGTCTGTCCGTCACGTGAAGCATCCTGGAGCTCTGAAAACAGAAACGAAACAGTTAAACAGAAAAACACTTCATGCACTTCACTCTGATGTTCTCATGAACAGCTTTATTCATTTATTTTGCTTATAAACATGATTTTGATCTGATGACATGTTTCAGAAATCTGATACAGAAAATGACACATGACTTCTGTCTCTGCGCACCCTCAGTGTGACAGCAGAGCGGCTCAGTGGCGCCCTCTGCTGGCCACCAAGCTAAACTTCATGTTCATGTTGGCGGATGAATTAAACTGTGATCACACTGAGAGCGTGAAGCCGAGCGTGAACTCCAGTGACCTTATTTCATACACACTTTACACTCATACAAAAGAAACTGTGTTATGTGTTTCACCCTCACCTTACAGTCACACTGTGATTTGGTTTGAGAGTTTAGTTTCACTTTCATTTGTAACAAAAGAAGCGACACTGTAAATGAAACAATATATATCTGTATCTGTTTATGAGAGGAGCTGCAGGCTGTAACGTTCAGGCTTGAAACACAGACTGATTCAACACATTATTTCCTACATGCTGTTGCATGTTCCTACGACGCTCCCCAGGGGACACACATCTGTGGCGCAGAGGAGAACACACGGCGGGTCACCTCTTATTAAAATCATTTTATAATTCATATGTGATGTAAAGACCAAGCTAAACGCATGAACACATAACTATACAGCATTTATTAAAACATCTGCATACCTGCTGCGTCCCTGTCAGAGTTCCCTGGAGGCGCTCCACGGTCAGAGTCCAACAGAAAAAAAAGGGTAGGTGTAGGGCTGGTGCTTCCGGTCACCTGGAGGATCATGTTTCATGGGGAGTGCATGACCCTCCCTTCACCAGAAATGAGTGTTTGGATTTTTAAAACTTCCCCTTTAATGTTTGAAAGTTAAAAGGTAAAAGACAAAACCCTGGAGCTGAGCAAAGCCTTGGTCTTTCCACTCTTGTCGTGCATGCTGGTTAGTTCGAACAGTTTTGAACTCCTCTTCTTCTTTTGTTTTTAATTTTGGCATACTTAGAAAAAAATTAAAGAAAAACTTCATGAAAAAGTTTGAAAGAAAAAAAATGCCGGAAATATTTAATGAAAAAAGAAAAAGGTTAAGAATCTTTAAAGGAAAAGAAAATTGCATAAAAGAAAAGAAAAAAGAAAAAAGGAGGACAAAAATTGCTTGGAAGTTTTAAAATGTTCACTCTTGTCATGCATGCTGTTAGTTTACTATTTTAAGCTCAGATTTGTTTTCTGTTTTTTCCCTGATGGAAGCGTTTGTCACACACGATGTATCCAAGGTCAGTCTGATATTTGAAATCCAATGATCATTTCTATTTTTACAGCTTTTCCTATGATAAATGGTTTAATTTTGGCAATTTTTGAAAATAATGAAAAAAAATGTAAGAAAAAAACAATCAAAAAATTTTAAAGAAAAAAAATGTCTAAGAATGTTTAAAGAAAAATAAAATTGCATTTGCTTAAAGAACAAAAATTGCCAAAAAGTTTTAAAGAAGAAGAAAATTGTCTACATTTAAAAAAAGAAGAAAACAAAACATGCCTTCCAAACCAGAGGTGGGTTTTAAAAAATTGCCAACACTTGTTTTTTAAGGAAAAAAGTATTAAAAATGTGCAAACGGTTTATTTTTGGCATAATTTAAAATGTAGAATTCAATGGTTTTGATGAAATCTAATTTCAAACTCAGATCTGGTTATGTTTTTTCTGACGGAGGCATTTGTCACACAATTTCTGTGTTTACAGTTCTGGCTATGATAAACAGTGTAATTTTGGCGATTTATGAATAAAACATGTCTTTCAAACCCACATGTTCTATTTAAAAATGGCAAAATTTATCACTAAAATTACTGACAAAATTTGGAAAAATTGCCAAACTTTAGAAGACATGTATCCTTTCAAAACCTGCAGTAAATAAATACATACTATTCTCTGTCTTGTGTTTTCAATGAAACCTTCTAATTTTTTTCCCGTGAAAAGGAAGCATTGGTGACATGACAGTTCATGCACAGCAGGGGGCAGAGATTAGCGTTTCATGAATCTCCACAGTGTGAGTGAAACAGCAGAAATGTAAAGGGAGAATATTCAGATCTTTTACTTTGGTCGAAACACTACACAGTAAAAATAATCCACTACAAATAAAAGTTTCACATTCAAAACATAACGTGTAAAATTACATAAATATTAAAGTGTTGCAGTAAGTTGTTTTCTGTCTTATGTTTCTGGATGAATATTCCTGCTGCATTAATGAGTGGGTGCTATTTTACTGCTGTAGATGTTTAAGGCAATGCATCATACTTTATAGGATCATATGTTTGTAGTGTGGCTGTCCTGTGAGAACCATGTGTGTCTAAAAAGGCAGAGAAACAGTTTGTTTCCAGCTTTGTGTTGACAACTCTTCCTGCTGATCCAAGTGGGTGTTTATAGAGTTTAGAGGAGTTCATTTGTTGGTCTTCATATTTTTGTTCTGAGAAATATAATGTTTCATATGGTTACAATCCTGAACATTTGCCTCAAAAGACCTGAATGAACAGAGATAAATTAGCTGCACAGTGTTCAGTCATTCAGTCACAGTATAGATGTTGTAAGCTGATTGCTCCTCCTCCTTCTTCCTCTTCTTCTTCTTCTTCTTCTTCTTCTTCTTGTATCCTAATGACAGCTGGCTCCAGCACAGCTCCTCCTGTTGGTCTCCCTGACACAAAGCTGCATGATCCTGTTGCCAACTTTGATCCATTTTTTCAGGTTCATCTGTTAATTCTTGCTCCTTTTCACTGTCGTCTTCAGACTCCATCTGACCATCATTTTGTTCCTCTGGACACTCTTTTACCTTTTTTGAACTCTTCTGTGTCTGCTCTCTGTCTTCTTCCTGAAGCCTCTTCTTACAGACTCTCTGTTGATGATCTACATGAAACTCTTTCACTTGTTTACGTTGTTGTTTTCCTCTTCTTTTTGCTTTCTCTATAGGTCTTACATCAATCTCCAACAGCTGTGCGTCCTGACACTCAGCTCCTCTCTCTGAGAGACTCTTAAAGAAGTCCTGTATCTGCTCTGTGACGTCTTCCTTTACGTCCAGTTGTTGTTGCACTGCCTGCTGCTGTCCTTCCTGTCTGACCTCATTGACCTCCTTTGGAGTTTCAGTAATGTCAGCTCCTTTCTTTCTCCCCAGCCCCTGTTTTCGTCGTTCTTTCCACAGTATCCATTCCCTCTTGGTGGACTGCTTTGGCTGCTCTTTGGTTTCGCCCATCTTTCTCAGAGATGTTTCTTGCTGTTGTTTCTCTGCCTGGAGCTCCTTCTCTTGCTTTTGTCCTCCAGCTGTGTCTTCATGTACTTTGAGGTCTGGTGTCTCTGTTGTTTCCCCACTGACTGATGGAGGCTTATCCTCTCTTCCATCCCTCTTTCCCTCTGTTTCCTCCACTTTCTTGTTCATGTGCTCCTCTTGTTTCTCTGCTTTACTTCCTGTCGTCGTAGTTACGTCCCTCTGATCTTTGTCTTTCTTATTCTCATGTTCAGCCGTCTGTTCTGGTCTGTTGGCATCTAAAACTTGCTGGTTGTCTCCTCCTTCCTGTGTTTTGACCTCTGTCCTCTCTGACTGAAGCTTCCTCTCATTCTCCATCTTCTCTTCCTTCAGTTTCTTCTCTTGTTTCTCTGCTCTCCTTTCTGTCGTTCTCTGAATGTTACTCTGGTTTCCCTCCTGATCTTTGTCTTTCTTATGTTCTGCTTCTCTCATCTCCTGTTTTCTGTCTTGTAGTAGATGTTGGCTGACATTTCCTTTCTGTGGTTTGAGCTCTATGTTGTCTTTCTCTGTCTCTTTTCTTTTCTGCGTCTCTGATTGAAGCTTCGTCTCGTCCTCCACTGTCGTTCTCTCTGCCTCTGGCTGTGATGGATCTCTCTGGTTCTTCTTCCGTCCTATAGATGTAGAACGTCCCTTTTTCACTTGCTTCTCATTCTTTCCCTTTGCTTTCTTTTTCTTATTTCTTTTCTCTTTTTTGTCCTCATCAGTCATTGGCTCTTGCTGTGTCTCTTCCTCTTTTTGCACATCCTGATCACTGTGGACATTTTGCAGCTGTTCTTTTTGTCCTTCAGCCTCCTCTGCCACTGGAAGTCCTGAATCTTTTTTTACTGGTTTCATCTTCTGCTCTACTCCACCCTCGCCCCGATCACGCAATACTTGTCTACCTGTCATGTCCTGCTCTTGATGATTTTCTCCTTCTGTTGCAATTAAAGGTAATTTTTCATTTTCGATTGATTTCACTTCTCTCTCTCCTTCCGTTCTGTCCATGTCTGGATTTGTGACAAGCTGGTTCTGGTGTGTTTCTCTTTCAGCTCCAACCTGTGGGTCTTCATGTTCACTGTGAGACTGTGAGATCTTCTCCTCTCCTCTATTGTCTACATTATTCTGTCCTTCACTTCCTGCCATAAGAGGTACCCTCTCTTCTTCTCCTTCCACCACAACCTGAAATCCTGTGTTATCACTTCTACATGTGACCATCGTTTCTGCCTCCGTCTGCTCAGGTCCGTCTTCATGGCTCCTCCTATTGTTTTCTGTGTGAAAAGAGAAGCAGGAAAGACGGGCAATGTTTGTCAAGAAATCAAAAATGATACAACTGAAAACATTAATTAACGTGTGTTAAATTAAAATCAGTTCATAAATACTGTCCTTCAAATATCAGTCTGTAATCAAAAGGCTGCAGCAGGACACTGAACATGCAGAGAGAAGTGAAATCATTTTATCACTTACTGAATTTCTTTCGTCTCTGTTTCCACGACAAAGACAGCAGCAGCAATTAACACCAGAGCAGCACAGCCTATAACTGAGCCAATAATAACATGTTGACTACCAGGAGTACTGGGAGTACTGGGATCACTGGGGACCATGAAGAAATGATCTGAAAGGATAAAACACAGAAGGTGATGTTCATATGAAGTCTGAATCACATGATTAACACATATGAAGTGTACTAACCTGGAACCAGGACGTGTGTCTCTCTGGTCTGGTTGATGTTCTTCTGATGGACTCTACAGGTGAAGTTGTTGCCGTGTCTCTTGTCCACAGTCACATTGCTGCTGACAGTGTAGAGGTCATCAGGACCTCTGAGTGTCTCTGTAGGTCCAGCAGAGAGGAGGTTTCCCTCAGTGTCCAGCCACAGCACCTCAGGCTCTGGATACCAGCCTGCAGACTCACACTGTAGAACCACTTCACTCATGGTCTTAGTCATCTGGATTACAGGTGAGGAGACGGCACCTGAAGATGAGAGGCTTTATAAGCTTCTACAAGTGGTGGTGTCACTGAGGGTGTAAACTGAAAACACTGAGTCAGACAAACACTCTGTGGGTTGTAGTAAAGTAAAGCGCAGTTTCTGAAATTAATCTACATTAGACTGTTTGGCTTTACAGTCTTATGGAAAGCAAACACCGGCCTCCCAGGTGACGGTCATTGGTTTCTGGACCCATCCGCCACCCATCCTAGTCAGATTTGTGCCCCCTTAACTTTCGTTGTTGTCCTACTGCCTTTCCCCCTGACGCCGCCGGGCACTGTTTAACAATAACACGACCAGCTGTGTATCATGCTGATGTCAAAGGACAGCTTTTTTCATTGCTGTCTGATGCTAGAAGTCACTGAGCAAGCGCCGAATTTGGACAACTTCCGAGTGAGACCAGATTGACAGGCTAACTGTTAGCATCATGGTAAATGATAGATTGACTTGCACTTGTATAAAGTCTATCTAGTCTTGTGACCACTCAAAGCACTTTTTCATACTAAATGTCACATTCACACACTGCTGGCTGAGGCTGCCGTACAAGGTGCCACCTGCTACTCAGTTTTTTGTTTTGTTTTTAGACATTCACACAGTCATCAGGAGCACTTTGGGGTTCGGTATCTTTCCCAAGGATACTTCAACATGTGGACTGGAGGAGCAGGGGCAATGCAGTAACAGAATATTGATTCATATTTGACCAGCGCTGCCTAATTGGACAGTTTGACTGCATACAAGCAGTGATTGACATGACTGACAGCTGCATTAGGTACTCCTTGCAGAGGGGGGGGGGGAATCCATTTATTGAGCCAAGTATGTGCGACTCCTCTACGATAGGTGGAGATATGCCCCCTTTCAGCTTGTTAGTATTGGACCTTTTTCCTGTTGACCTATTACGTCACAGACCAAACAATGGACAAACAAGTTAGCTACGGTTAGCTAGCAGCTAACTGCTACCATGGTGGACAGCTTTACAGCTCTGTACATTTGGTCCGTCCAAAAAGTCACAGCTCTGGATGTAGATTTCTCCATGTTGTTACCGGCTTCTTCTTCTCTTACACATTTAATGCTATTGGACTTCCGGGTCAAAGCCCGGGGCGGAAACTGTGGAGCATGCTCAGAGCGCCTCGGCCAGTTTGGGTCTGATTGACTGTATACATGCAGGAGTCATGTGATCTGGGTGTGTTAGTCCCACTGTGACACATTCGATTTATTACAATTACAGTTACAAAAGTCCACTTTTAGTTGGACGAACAGGATAAATGTGTTTCTCTAATGTCACGGAAACGTAGTGACCATGTCCTAGCAGCAAGTGAGTTTCAACAAATATGACAAAAAGTTATTTTCAACCATTACTAACGCAAAGAAACACACAGTGTGATCACTCACCAACAACCAGCTGAACAGTCAGGGCTCTGCCTATTTCTGGAATGAAACATCTGTATGTTGCCTCATCAGATCTTCTCACGTTGGACAGTTTCAGTGAAACGTTTCCGTGCTTCAGTTCATCAGTGAACACTGATGTTCTTCCTCTGTAGGACGGATGTTTCTTACTCTCCAGTTCCACACCGTCACGCCACACCACCACAAACCTGGGGTCCAGGTCAGGTCTCGCCCACTCTACTAACATGTCAAAGACATTCATGGCAGGGTCCAGGTGACACGGCAAAATGATGTCATCACCGACTAATGCCACTATTGGCTGAGACGGACCAATCAGCTGAGACTGACCTGAAAACAAACAGGTTTCGTTTGTAATTTCCACAGCACGTTACACTCTACACTTTGGATGACTTAGCTACTGCATCTATGCACTAACTTTACATGTTAAAGGGAAATTTCGGTTTATTTCAACCTGTCTCCTATCGTCCTAAATTTGTTTCAAGTGACTAGTGACATAAAAACAATCGTTAGCATGTTAGCCGTTAGCCTAGATACAGCCGGGGCGCATAGTAGCGTCAGACCTGTTAAAACGTAAGTGAACGGGAATGGCTGCTGCAAGGCTGCGTAGCTCTGGAGATTGGTGGTGTACCTGTGAATGCTGTGCCCCAGTGCCCACAGAAGAGGAATGCCTCTGTTGCAAGGAATGGGACCGGTTGCAGCCTTATTTTCAAGGTCTGGATGTGACCGAGGACGAGACACCTCCACCTGGAGTAGTATCCAGCTGGGCTTTATCTAGAGCTCGCCAGATATATTTCGGCCGTGCTTTGGAAAGCAGAGCTAGATAGTAAACAAACATGGCAGCACACCGGTAAGGTAAGACAACATGTTTACATGTGGTTTTCTATATGTTCTCTGACATTTATCCTAACGATATGAGGCGGTCTTTGTGGAAAAAAAGCTTGTTTAGTGGACTAACTTTGCACTTGAAGGTTGCCCTTTCACTTACGTTTTAACAGGTCTGACGCTACTATGCGCCCCGGCTGTATCTAGGCTAACGGCTAACATGCTAACTATTATTTTTATGTCACTAGTCACTTGAAACAAATTTAGGATGATAGGAGACAGGTTGAAATAAACCGAAATTTCCCTTTAACATAAACCAGAGTGTCAGTGTGATTGACCTGTACATGAGTGTATCAGGGCGAGGAAGACAACAGGGTGGAAAAGCAGGACAGTGAAGGCACCAAACTGGAAGTTCAGAGACTGTCTGTCCGTCACATGAAGCATCCTGGAGCTCTGAAAACAGAAACGAAACAGTTAAACAGAAAAACACTTCATGCACTTCACTCTGATGTTCTCATGAACAGCTTTATTCATTTATTTTGCTTATAAACATGATTTTGATCTGATGACATGTTTCAGAAATCTGATACAGAAAATGACACGACTTGTGTCTCTGCGCACCCTCAGTGTGACAGCAGAGCGGCTCAGTGGCGCCCTCTGCTGGCCACCAAGCTAAACTTCATGTTCATGTTCGCGGATGAATTAAACTGTGATCACACTGAGAGCGTGAAGCCGAGCGTGAACTCCAGTGACCTTATTTCATACACACTTTACACTCATACAAAAGAAACTGTGTTATGTGTTTCACCCTCACCTTACAGTCACACTGTGATTTGAGTTTAGTTTCACTTTCATTTGTAACAAAAGAAGCGACACTGTAAATGAAACAATATATATCTGTATCTGTTTATGAGAGGAGCTGCAGGCTGTAACGTTCAGGCTTGAAACACAGACTGATTCAACACATTATTTCCTACATGCTGTTGCATGTTCCTACGACGCTCCCCAGGGGACACACATCTGTGGCGCAGAGGAGAACACACGGCGGGTCACCTCTTATTAAAATCATTTTATAATTCATATGTGATGTAAAGACCAAGCTAAACGCATGAACACATAACTATACAGCATTTATTAAAACA
The DNA here is from genome assembly GCF_011397635.1 of Epinephelus fuscoguttatus. Taxonomy (NCBI): domain Eukaryota; kingdom Metazoa; phylum Chordata; class Actinopteri; order Perciformes; family Serranidae; genus Epinephelus; species Epinephelus fuscoguttatus. The sequence goes on from NC_064757.1 coordinate 44,590,496, forward strand.
CCTGCATACCTGCTGCGTCCCTGCCAGAGTTCCCTGGAGGCGCTCCACGGTCAGAGTCCAACAGAGAAAAAAGGGCAGGTGTAGGGCTGGTGCTTCCGGTCACCTGGAGGATCATGTTTCACGAGCTCCTGCTTCCAAGGTATGCACATGATATGTGTTTAATGTAAGAAAATTATACATAGTTTAAAAAAAGTTCGTCACATCATAGCGTAAAAATAAAAATAATCGCATTTGAGGCTTCTGTGTGTCGTGAAAAGTCCAGTAATCTTTATTTGACTTTAGGGACTGTTCTTAACTTATCAGAGGAGGAGGGTGGCTGAGGTGTGACTTAGTTTGTTGACCCTTCCTGATGGTACAAATATATTTCCTTGAGCCCTGGGGAAAAAGCACGACCCCCCTTCACCATAAATAAGTTATTAGATATTTAAACCTGCCCTTAGATTTTTAAATGTAAAAGGTAAAAACTGAAGACAAAGTCCTGGAGCTGAAAAAAGCCTTAGTTTTTCCACTCTTGTCATTTGTGCTGGTTAGTTTGAACAAATGGTTCATTTTTGGCCAAATGTTAAGTGAGACGTAGAGCGAAGTGATTTTGATGAAATATCACTATTTTAAGCTCAGATCTGGCTCTGTTTTTTTTTTTTTTTTTTTAAGTTTCTGACTATGAAAAATGATTTTATTCTGGAATTTGAAAATAAACAAAGAAAATAAGTCGTCAAAATTTTTAACAATAACAATAATAATATAATAATGATATCCTGGAAACTTATTAAAGCAAAAAAAAAGGCTAAGAATCTTTTAAGAGAAATTAAAAAAAATCTTTAAAAGGAGAACAAAATTTGCCTAAAAGTAAAAATAATAATAATAATAATAATCACTCTTTTCGTTCATGCAAAAGGTTTTTTCAGATATTGTTCAGATATTCTAAATCTGATGATCATTTCTGTGTTTACAGTTTCTGGCTATGATAAATGGTGTAATGTTGGCATTTTGTAAATAAAACATGCTGCATGTTCTCTTTACAAAATGCCAACATTTATCCCCAAAATTATCACCAACACTGGGAAAAATCCCCCAAAATGGGACGGCGTGTATAGTTTCAGAATATGCAGTAACATATACAAACTACAGTCATTTAAATTTGGATGCTCCTCCCCTGAACCAAAACATAAATCCCTCCTCAGCGCTTGAAAAAACTGACATACCTCCCCTTTTTGCACCACCTCCTCCTCCCTCACAAGTAACAAACAGTCCCTGATCTTATTTCTAGTTTCTTCTTCTCCATCTTGTCCTTGAAAAGGACGCATTGGTGACATGACAGTTTATGCACAGCAGGGGGCAGAGTTCAACTTTTCATGAATCTACACTGTGAGTGAAACAGCAGAAATGTTCCTTTCCTCACCAACACCAAGAGAGTGGAGCACATTACACCAGAGCTTAAGTCACTGCACTGGCTTCCTGTGTGTCAAAGGATAGACTTTAAAATCTTGTTACTTGTCTATAAAGCACTAAATGGTCTCGGGCCTAAATACATCTCTGATATACTTGTACGTTATGAAGCATCCAGACCCCTCAGATCATCTGGAACAGGTTTACTCAGTGTTCCCAGGATCAAAACCAAACAAGGTGAAGCAGCCTTTAGTTTCTATGCTCCCCGCCTGTGGAACAAACTTCCAGAATATCTGAGGTCGGCTGAAACTGTCAGCTCATTTAAATCAGGGCTTAAAACATTACTATTTACTGCAGCTTACCAGTGAACTAGATATGTAACTTATTGTTAGGATAATCTGTAGCTATTGTTTTTATATTTGACTGCTGTTGCTTTTGTTTTATGTTTGCTTTTTAAATGCATTTTCTGCACTGTTTTTAACTATTTATTGTCTTGCTTTTAGCTTTTGTTTTTAATGATCTATTGTTCCTTTAATGTTTTATTTTAATGTATTTCTCTTGTAAAGCACATTGAATTGCCTTGTGTATGAATGGTGCTATATAAACAAAATTGCCTTGCCTTTACTTCAGTAAAAATACTAATGCTACACAGTGAAAATACTCCACTGCAAGTGAAAGCTCTGCAAAGTAAAATTATGTAAATATTATCAGCAAAACGTACTTCAAGTAGTGAAAACAAAAGTATGTGTGTTGCAGAAAGTTGTTTTTATATTTTATCTGATGTTAAAGGATGAATATTCCTGCAATAATGATCTAAAAGATATTTAAATGCGGAAACATAAAATAAATATTACTCTACACTTCATAAGTTATTTGATCTATGTATATTATGTAGTTTTTTAGATCACTACATGTAGCAACGAAATTTGTTGTCTCTCCTTAAGGAGAACTGTATTCTTCCACACACACGCACGCGCGCACACACACACACACATACAGAGTAAAAAGTATAAAATTTAAATACATAGAACAAAGCAAAGTGCAGTATGCTTGTTACTTTACGTTATTTACTTTATTAATCCCCCTGAGGGGAAATTCAATGTTTTCACTCTTGCTTATCAATTACACACAGGTCCGAAAGACACACACATGCACAAACAGGACCTATACATGCACAGAGTGGAGAGATGTCAGAGTTATTGAAATATGTCATTGTTGAAATGGCTGTGAGTTCAGTTCGTAGATTTGGATAGAAGCTGTTTCTGAATCAGGAAGTACGAGTCTTTATGGCTCTGTAGCATCCTCCAGTGGTGCAGCGGGAGACCAATGATCTTTTGTGCAGTTTTTATGATCCCCTGCAGTGCCGCTCTGTCAGTTTCCGTACCAGATTGTGATGCAGTGTGTCAGTAAGCTCTCTACTGTGCACTGGTAGAAAGACTTCAGCAGTCTGGCAGAGCAGTGGGCCTTCTTCAGGGTTCTGATTAAGCAAAGTGACTGTTGGGTCTTCTTGACCAGAGCAGCAGAGTTTACAGACCACTTGAGGTCCTCGCTGACGTGGAGGCCAAGGAATTTAACGTTGGGCACCCTCTCCAAACTGTCATTTCTCCAGCAGTGTTTGATTTACGAGCACACACTTAAAATCTATTTATGGTATAAAAAATGATTAAAACAATTATTAAAACAGACTGTATTTGGGGAAAAGACCAGCGGCTGTGGGCCAAATCAGATCAGTGCACCCCTGGCTTGTTGGTCTTTATATTTTGGTCCTGTCAAAAACAATCTTACAATAAATGAGTGATATTTTTATGGTTAAAATCTTGAACATTTGATTCAAAAGACCTGAATGAACAAATATAAATTAGCTGCGCAGTGTAGATGTTGTGAGCTGCTTGCTCCTCCTCCTCCTCCTCCTCCTCCTCCTCCTTCTTCTTCTTCTTCTTCTTCCAGTGTCCTAATGTCAGCTGTTTCATGAGCTATCCATCAGCTCCTCCTGTTGGTCTCCCTGACACAAAGCTGCATGACCCTGTTGTCCACTATGATCCATGTCTTCAGGTTCATCTGTTATTGGACACTCTTTCAGCTGTTTGAAAGTCTTCTGTGTCGGCTCTCTGTCTTCTTCAGACTCCACCTGAGCATCTCTGTCTTCTTCCTGAAGCCTCTTCTTACCAGCTATCTGTTGATGATCTACATGAAACTCTTTCACTTGTATATGTTGTTGTTTTCCTCTTCTTTTTGCTTTCTTTATAGGTCTTACATCAATCTCCATCGGCTGTGCGTCCTGACACTCAGCTCCTCTCTCTGAGAGACTCTTAAAGAAGTCCTGTATCTGCTCTGTGACGTCTTCCTTTACGTCCAGTTGTTGTTGCACTGCCTGCTGCTGTCCTTCCTGTCTGACCTCATTGACCTCCTTTGGAGTTTCAGTAATGTCAGCTCCTTTCTTTCTCCCCAGCCCCTGTTTTCGTCTCTCTTTCCACGGTATCCATTCCCTCATGGTGGACGGCTTTGGCTGCTCTTTGGTTTCGCCCATCTTTCTCAGAGATGTTTCTTGCTGTTGATTCTCTGCCTGGAGCTCCTTCTCTTGGTTTTGTCCTCCAGCTGTGTCTTCATGTACTTTGAGGTCTGGTGTCTCTGTTGTTTCCCCACTGACTGATGGAGGCTTATCCTCTCTTCCATCCCTCTTTCCCTCTGTTTCCTCCACTTTCTTGTTCATGTGCTCCTCTTGTTTCTCTGCTTTACTTCCTGTCGTCGTAGTGACGTCCCTCTGATCTTTGTCTTTCTTATTCTCATGTTCAGCCGTCTGTTCTGGTCTGTTGGCATCTAAAACTTGCTGGTTGTCTCCTCCTTCCTGTGTTTTGACCTCTGTCCTCTCTGACTGAAGCTTCCTCTCATTCTCCATCTTCTCTTCCTTCAGTTTCTCCTCTTGTTTCTCTGCTTTCCTTTCTGTCGTTCTCTGAATGTTACTCTGGTTTCCCTCCTGACCTTTGTCTTTTTTATGTTCTGCTTCTCTCATCTCCTGTTTTCTGTCTTGTAGTAGATGTTGGCTGACATTTCCTTTCTGTGGTTTGAGCTCTATCTCGTCCTTCTCTGTCTCTTTTCCTTTCTGCGTCTCTGATTGAAGCTTCGTCTCGTCCTCCACTGTCGTTCTCTCTGCCTCTGGCTGTGATGGATCTCTCTGGTTCTTCTTCTGTCCTATCGATCCAGAACCTCCTTTTTTCACTTGCTTCTCATTCTTTCCCTTTGCTTTCTGTTTCTTATTTCTTTTCTCTTTTTTGTCCTCATCAGTCATTGGCTCTTGCTGTGTCTCTTCCTCTTTTTGCACATCCTGATCACTGTGGACATTTTGCAGCTGTTCTTTTTGTCCTTCAGCCTCCTCTGCCACTGGAAGACCTGAATCTTCTTTTACTGGTTTCATCTTCTGCTCTACTCCACCCTCGCCCCGATCACGCAATACTTGTCTACCTGTCATGTCCTGCTCTTGGTGATTTTCTCCTTCTGTTGCAATTAAAGGTAATTTTTCATTTTCGATTGATTTCACTTCTCTCTCTCCTTCCGTTCTGTCCATGTCTGGATTTGTCACAAGCTGGTTTTGGTGTGTTTCTCTTTCAGCTCCAACCTGTGGGTCTTCATGTTCACTGTGAGACTGTGAGATCTTCTCCTCTCCTCTATTGTCTACATTATTCTGTCCTTCACTTCCTGCCATAAGAGGTACCCTCTCTTCTTCTCCTTCCACCACAACCTGAAATCCTGTGTTATCACTTCTAGATGTGACCATCGTTTCTGCCTCCGTCTGCTCAGGTCCGTCTTCATGGCTCCTCCTCTTGTTTTCTGTGTGAAAAGAGAAGCAGGAAAGACGGGCAATGTTTGTCAAGAAATCAAAAATGATACAACTGAAAACATTCATTAACGTGTGTTAAATTAAAATCAGTTCATAAATACTGTCCTTCAAATATCAGTCTGTAATCAAAAGGCTGCAGCAGGACACTGAACATGCAGAGAGAAGTGAAATCATTTTATCACTTACTGAATTTCTTTCGTCTCTGTTTCCACACGACAAAGACAGCAGCAGCAGCAATTAACACCAGAGCAGCACAGCCTATAACTGAGCCAATAATAACATGTTGACTACCAGGAGTACTGGGAGTACTGGGATCACTGGGGACCATGAAGAAATGATCTGAAATGATAAAACACAGAAGGTGATGTTCATATGAAGTCTGAATCACATGATTAACACATATGAAGTGTACTAACCTGGAACCAGGACGTGTGTCTCTCTGGTCTGGTTGATGTTCTTCTGATGGACTCTACAGGTGAAGTTGTTGCCGTGTCTCTTGTCCACAGTCACATTGCTGCTGACAGTGTAGAGGTCATCAGGACCTCTGAGTGTCTCTGTAGGTCCAGCAGAGAGGAGGTTTCCCTCAGTGTCCAGCCACAGCACCTCAGGCTCTGGATACCAGCCTGCAGACTCACACTGTAGAACCACTTCACTCATGGTCTTAGTCATCTGGATTACAGGTGAGGAGACGGCACCTGAAGATGAGAGGCTTTATAAGCTTCTACAAGTGGTGGTGTCACTGAGGGTGTAAACTGAAAACACTGTGGGGATACTTTGACATGCAGACTTGAACTGGGACAATGCAGGAGCAAAATCTTGAATCATATTTGATCAGCTCAGTTCACGAATAGTTATTGACATGACTGACAGAGACTCCCCAGCTCTGATTGGTTGTTTCTGACGCACTTTGCTGACTCTAGCAAATGCCATTAGGTTCAGTAGGAGGAGGCGGGATAGAGTGACTGTTTCAACAAACATAAAGAGTTATTTTCATAAAAGTTACTGTATCTCTAACGTCCTTGTAAGAGCCAAGTACATCTTTCCACTCAGCAGACATGAACTGTATTTAGTATGTGTGCACACTGGGTGGCGCTGCATTGATATTTTGAGCATTAGTGCATGAAGGTAGGAACAACATTGTTGCCGTCAGGTGTTTCACCTCAGAAGGGCAAAATGTTTTTGACTCATATTTTGGAGCTTCGCCTAACACTTGCAGCTACATGGAAGCTCCACCCGGCCTGACCTGCTGATGCACTCTGCACGTTTGATACCACAACTTCTTTGGTTGTGTTGGGTTGAGACAGTAAACTGGGGGTTCCAGATGCAGGACAATGACCGTATTTTTTCATACCACCAAACACAGGTTGAATAAATGTCCATTTCTTTGTCTTTTGTCAAACTGAACACAACTTTCAGCACGTTGCACACTGTCCTGCACCACAGCAGTCAATGACCTGTTGCCCTTCCAGTGTGAAACACCTGACGTCAACAATGTTGTTCCTACCTTTACACACTAATGCTCAAAATATCAATACAGCGCCACCCAGTGTGCACACATAGTGAATACAATTCATGTCTGCTGAGTGGGATGACGATGCTCTTAGTAAAACGTAAAATAAAATGTTTGTGCCCACTCACCAACAACCAGCTGAACAGTCAGGGCTCTGTCTCTGTCTATTTCTGGAATGAAACATCTGTATGTTGCCTCATCAGATCTTCTCACGTTGGACAGTTTCAGTGAAACGTTTCCGTGCTTCAGTTCATCAGTGAACACTGATGTTCTTCCTCTGTAGGACGGATGTTTCTTACTCTCCAGTTCCACACCGTCACGCCACACCACCACAAACCTGGGGTCCAGGTCAGGTCTCGCCCACTCTACTAACATGTCAAAGACATTCATGGCAGGGTCCAGGTGACACGGCAAAATGATGTCATCACCGACTAATGCCACTATTGGCTGAGACGGACCAATCAGCTGAGACTGACCTGAAAACAAACAGGTTTTTGATTCTGATTTCTGCAGCACGATACACTCTACACTTTGGATGACTTACTTTATATGTTAACATAAACCAGAGTGTCAGTGTGATTGACCTGTACATGAGTGTATCAGGGCGAGGAAGACAACAGGGTGGAAAAGCAGGACAGTGAAGGCACTAAACTGGAAGTTCAGAGACTGTCTGTCCGTCACATGAAGCATCCTGGAGCTCTGAAAACAGAAATGAAACATTATGAATACAGAAAAATACTTCAGAGGGGGCAGAGTAGGTGAGGCTCTCTGGTCTTGTTGATGAGACCAGCTGCAGATGGAAAGAAACTATTTTTGTGGCGTGAGGTTTTGGTCCTGATGCACCGCAGCCTCCTGCCAGAGGGGAGAGTCTCAAAGAGTTTGTGTCCAGGGTGGGAGGGATCAGCCACAATCTTTCATGCAAGCACCAGAGTCCTGTCTAATTTACCACAGATATACGCAATACAAACAGGGCTGCAGCTAGTTATATCTTTATTATGTGCCAGTTATTTTCCTGATTAATTGATTATTTATCTAGTGTGTAAAGTGTCATCAAACACTAAAAAAAAAATCACAGTTTTAGTTTAGTTTAATTTCAGTTAACTGTGTATATTTTCACTTGAATTACTGCCTTGTGGTTGCAGCATGCCTTTGTAAACCGGTCAAGTAACAGTTCACATCCACGTCAGACTCATGTGTAGCCATGACAGTTGGCAAAGCTTGTACAATCTGTACTATCAGCACAGTTTCTAGATGGGCACCAAAGATTAGCGTCACCAATTCGGTATCAAACAAAATGGAGGAATTCCTTCAAGACCTTCTTGAGAAATTGTGCTCATGAGAATAAGTCACAGTGACCGTTGACCACCAAAATCGAATCAGTTCATCCTTGAGTCCAAGTGGAGCTTTGTGCCACATTTGAAGAAATTCCTGCAAGGCGTTCTTGAGCAGCCCGGTCTCACTCCGAAGTCGTCCAAATCTGGTGATTGTGCAGTAACTTGTAGACACAGAAGGAAAAAGACGTCCTTTATCGTCTGATAATATGCAACCGGTCGCCATTATAGTTATGTGGGTTAGGGTTAGGGAGAAGAATGAAATTTTAACGTGCCAAAAGCCCAAGGTGAGCAGGCAGGAGGGGTGGTGGACTCAACAAACACTGACTTTCACCCAGGAGAGTGGTGTTCACATCCCTTAAGATTCTAAAGTCAAACCCTGTTGTTCTTTTTTCTAACCCTTGCCACATGTTTTGTTGCCTAAACCAACACTTTCTCACTTCGACCTCGTCACGGTCATGGACTTTCCACGTCCACATATGACGTCCAAGGTACCCTGGGTGTGTTGGCTGTTGACTCTCCAGGACGCCGTGTCAACTTCAGCCTGTTACATGCATTGTCTTCTTTAAAAATACACCTCTGTTTTCACAGGAAATGTACAGTTTGATACAGTCTCTTTCAAAATAAACTCACTATTTCAGTACAACATCGTGAATTTGTATTTGTTTTCCTCTAACAACAAAAACACATGGTTAGGCTTTGGAATCTTACGGGACATGAACATCGCTCTCTCAGATGAAAGTCGATGGTTGCTGGACCCATCCACCAACCCTTCCACCTGCTCCAGTCAGACTTTTGCTGCCTTAACATCCGTCCTTTGCCGCCGCTGGGCGCCATTAAACTATAAGGTATCATGCTGACAATAAAAGGACGCCTTATTTCATTGGTATCTGACGCACAAGTCACTGCCCAAGCACCGGATTTTGATGACCTCGGAGTCCCAACCCAACCACCTGCGTGTGTTGTTGGAGGAACCAAACCATCAAGTTGCGGTGTTGTAGTGACATAGTGCTTTTATTTTGAAAGAGACTGTATGCAAACTGTTCATTTCCTGTGAAAACAGAAGTGTATTTTGAAAACAGACAATGCATGTAACAGGCTGAAGTTGACATGGCGTCCCAGGACGTCAACAACCAACACACCCAGGGTACCTTGGACGCCATATGTGGACGTGGAAAGTCCATGACCAAACGTGGACATGTGACGAGGTCACAGTGAGGATGTGTTGTCTTGAGATATTGAAAAGAATGGGACAAATGCAAAGTTACAGCGACCTTGACCTTTGACCACTTCAGCAGAATCAGTTCATCGTTAAGTCCCAGCAGATGTCTGTGCCAAATTTTAAGAAATTCGCTGACGGTGTTTTTGAAATATTCCCTTAACGAGAGGGAACAGACGGACCGATGGACTGCTCAAGAAGATAACGTCTCTGGCCACAGCTGTTGCCGGAGTGGAGGAACAAAACTGGAAGCATACAGCAATCATTTCTGCAGCTCTTCTTCCAGTGGCAACAGAGGTGGAGGTTGTACTCAGATCTTTAGTTACATAAAGGTAGCAGCACCACAGTGTATAAATACCACACTATAAGTCCTGCATTGAAAATATTACTGAAGAAAAAAGTATGAAAATATTAGTATCAGAATATACTTAAAAATGTAAAAGTACTCATCGTGCAGAATGCCTCATTTCAGAATTATTATATTATTATTTTTGATGCATTAATGTTCTTCACTTTAATGCTGCAGCTGGTAAATGTGGAGCTCTTTTTAATGACGTTATATTCTGCTGGAGAGTTTGTGAATGTCACCAAGAAATCACTAAAGTTTTATCTCTTATCCAACTATACTACGTCATGATTTATTTTGTATAATAATATGAATCTAGAAAGTGCTTTATTTGTCTCAGAGATGTAGGGTAGAAGTATAAAGTGGCAAAAACTGTACTGAGGCACACCTGACAAAATGCACTCAGGTGTGTAAGATCAAGAAAAATGAGGGAGTGAAGTCAATTTAAACAAAACACACAAGTTCAAATAGTGCAGACATTTCTACTCTTCATGTTTCACAGTGGCAGTGAAGCTTGTGCGACACAAACATGAAGGTGCAGCTGCAGAGCAGGAGACAGGGAAACGTTGGATTTCATGTTGGCGGATGAATTAAACTGTGATCACACAGAGCGTGAAGCCGAGCGTGAACTCCAGTGACCTTATTTCATACACACTTTACACTCATACAAAAGAAACTGTGTTATGTGTTTCACCCTCACCTTACAGTCACACTGTGATTTGGTTTGAGAGTTTAGTTTCACTTTCATTTGTAACAAAAGAAGCGACACTGTAAATTAAAAAATATATATCTGTATCTGTTTATGAGAGGAGCTGCAGGCTGTAACGTTCAGGCTTGAAACACAGACTGATTCAACACATTATTTCCTACATGCTGTTATTGTGTCAGGGGAAACATCTGCGGCACAGAGGAGAGCTCTGACTATCAAGATCATTTTATAATTCATATGTGATGTAAAGACCAAGCTAAACGCATGAACACATAACTATACAGCATTTATTAAAACACCTGCATACCTGCTGCGTCCCTGTCAGAGTTCCCTGGAGGCGCTCCACGGTCAGAGTCCAACAGAGAAAAAAGGGTAGGTGTAGGGCTGGTGCTTCCGGTCACCTGGAGGATCATGTTTCACGAGCTCCTGCCTCCAAGGTATGCACATGATATGTGTTTAATGTAAGAAAAGTTATAAGTAACACGGACATTAACCCTTGGGGATGATATTACGGTGGAAAACAAAATAACGTCAGACTTTTTTTCTGTCATGAAGAGTACAGTGGTTTTAATTTTATGTTAGGGACTGTTCTTAACTTACCAGAGGAGGAAGGTGACGTTTTTTTACCCTTTCTGATGGTACAAATATATTTCCTAGAGCCTCCCTGAGTACACAGGGGAAAATGCAGCAACAGGGTTTTTTTTATTGTTAAAACTTCCCCTGTGCTGTTGAACAGTTAAAAGGTAACACCTGAAGACAAAATGTTGGAGTTGAAAAAGCCTCAGTTTTCTGCTCCTGTCGTGCACGCTGGTTAGTTTGTGCAAATAGTTTCCTTTTGGCCAAATTTTCACGAGATATAGAAAAAAGCGATTTAGACAAAATTTCACAATTTTAAGCTCAGATATTATTATTATTATTATTATTATTATTATTATTATTTTATTAGGCTATTCTTTTTTTTCTGAAGGAAGCTTTCATCCCACATTATGTATTCAAGGTCAGTCAGAGATTTAAAATCCAATGATAGTTTCTGTTTTTACATTTTCTGGTTATGATATGTTTTTTTTCATTTAAAAAAAATGAAAGAAAAATTTAACAAAAATTTTCAAATAAAAGAAAGAACTGCTGGAAATTTTCAAAGAAAAAACAAACAGCTAAGAATGTTTATAGAAAAATAAAATTGGATTTTTTTTAAAAAGGAGAACAAAACAAAGTTTTGCCACAAAGTTTTAAAGAAAAAAAACACCTTTTTATACGTATAAGAAAACATGTCTTTCAAAAGTGAGGTGTGTTTGGAAGACAAGTTTTCTATAAAAATGACCTTTTTTGATTTAAAGAAAAGCTCAGATCTAGTTCTGTTTTATTTTCTGATGGAAGCATCTGTCACACGTGATGTGTCCAAAGTCAGCTGGAAATGTAAAATCCAATGATAATTTCTGTTTTTATTTGTAAGAAAACATCCTCCCAAACCCACATGTTTTTTTTTTTAAACAGCCAAAATTCATCCCCAAAAAGTTGGGAAAATTGCCAAAATGTGGAGGGCAACTTTAAATTTGGATAACCCTCCCCTCAGTCAAAATAAAAAAGTGCTTAAAGCTTCCCAAGTGCTTAAAAAACCTGACATGCCTCCCCCGTGTTGCACTTCCCCCTCTCCCCTCAAACAGTCCCTTGTGTTTTGTCTTTTATTTCTTTATTAATATAAATTACAAACAACAATACAAATAATTTTTTACTGCCAAATCACAGCTCAAACCTTGCGCTGATGCAGCTCTAGTGATTGTGGTTGCAGGCTGGCGAAACACCCGGGTGCTGACTATTTGCTGGAATGTACAGCCAGTCGGTGGTCTGATCTCATGCCGCTCATACGGCATCGGATAATAATTGCAAGCACAACTGTTGTTGGCCATTCTGTTCTCCTCTCCTCACATTTTGAATGACCAATATTCCCCCACTGACATTTTCATCCTGTTTCATCTTGTCAACGAAAATGAAACAGGTTGTATGTGTATGTTTTTTTTATTCATTATCACAATCTGTTTTTAGCTGGTCAATGTCTGGTCCTTATCACTGAACAACACAGGTCACTGATGGATAATTTTCATCATGGTTTTTGTGAATGAAATTAACACTGGAAGGTATTAAAGATGATCATGGTGAGATGATCTGGAAGTTTTCGGAGGCTTTCAGCCCCATGTCAGGGTCTTTATCAGGGATATGAGATGTATACACTTAAAGACACTTAAAGACATGTCTGAAACACTTTTTGGGCCTTTTGAAAGCGGCAGATCATTAGCAGGATGTATCATTTTTGTGACACTGATTAAGTGCAAACTTTGTTTTTTGAGGTCAGAGTAATAAAGGTTAGATTGAAGAAAAGAATCTGAGACCAGCCTGTTTAATGCTCCAGCTTTTTAATTGTGCATCATAAATTGGTTTGTGCCAAAGCGTTCGTTTCATAACACATTCAGTCTCCTCTTGTTGAAGAACAAAGAGGAAGTCCAGCTCCTGTTTACGTCTCTTGTCGCTTCGTCCCTTCAGCAGCGTTACAGCCAAACAGAGAATCAAAGATGTGATTAAGCATGAGACTGATGGCACAGAGACAAACACACTGTTACTCCTACAGCAGATGTTTGTGTGTGTGGCTGGTCCAACATGTCTCTGTGTGTCAGCACAGGAGCTACTACAGGCTGTAGGCACAGACAGATGGGCGTGTGAAGTTGCAGAGCTGGTCAGCCCAGCAGTTAGCCTCTGTGAACACAAGAAACACAGTCAGTCAGTCGGTTTCCCTGCTAAAGGAACATCAGTGGCACTGAAGGACGATATTTTCACAGCACAGAGGAGGAAGCTCCGTGTGGCTGGAGACAGTTACAGGTCATTTGATTCACATATTGTTTTTTCATCCTTTCATCATTCGTCAGATTTTAACAGCCAACATTATTTATCACTTTTGTCCTTTAACGTTTTTTTGTCTTTTTAACTTTAACTCTGTTTAGACATCACGTCAAAGAATGTGTTAAGACTTACCTTTTGAATTCATCTGCAGACAACTCTGAGATGGGACAAGATCTTCAGGATTACCTGGGCACCAGTTCAGAGCGGAAAAGTCACTGCCATCAGTCCAGAGCCAAGTATCTTTCTAGAGAAACGGAATAGAAATAATGTCATTAGAGAGTGTCATCCAATCAGTGATCAGACCTGTTGGAGTGATAAATTACCTCCTGGCAGTCAGTGCCTCCAAGCCAAGCTTCTGGATTGCTCAGAGTTAAAGTATTTATGTACGTCTGAATGGCAATATACTCCTTCATACTGTGCACCGATGCAAGGTGTGCGTTCAGGCTCTGGCAGTTTCTCTACAGGGGAGATGGACAGACACACACACAAACACACATACTGATGAGAAGCTGCACTCTAATGCTGTAAACCTGCTTGTATGCAAGACAACCTGCAAGAGACTGCTGGTTGAAGTTTAAGTCCAGTGTGGAGGATTTATAGGGACGCAGTATATTAACAGAACTTGTATATAATATTCATAACCGTGTTTTCATTAGTTTATAATCACCTGAAAACAAGCCTCGCTGTGTTTTCGTTCCCTTCAAACCTGATGTTTATATCTACTTGTGCAGTGAGGCCTCTACCACAAAGTCCACCATGTTGTTCTACAGTAGCCCAGACCAGACCAATCAAATACTGGCTCTACAGAGGGCCATTAGGGTTTTCACATTGGCCACAGTAGTTCTCCTACACGCTGAAGGACTTTCAGTTCTGCAACGTTGCCACTACATTTTGCTTTATTTGTCCAAGAGGTAATGGAAGACTACTCCAGTGTTCAAACATGGACAGTTTCACATGTTTAACTTCACTGTTGTTCTGTTGTCTCTGCTACATTGGCAGATTTAATTAGATAGTTGTGTCTTTGGTCACAATTACTTGATTGACTGAAATCTCTGATTCTCTGACTTTTCATGTAGCACCATCACCACATCAGCATGAGCTGTTTTAATATACTATGCAAAAGTAATGAAATCCTGGTCTTACTGTTTTGACTCATAACATCTGAACTGCAAAGCACAAAAAAGTTTTGTTTTCATAGATAACTTCATTCTAGTCAAATCAAATGTTTAGGCCCTGCCCCTTTCCACTTGAACAGATTTTCTACAGTTTAAATGTTTTTTTCACATCTTATTAAATTTTCACCATATTTGGTCCAAATTTTACTCTCATGAGTCTGATCATCTCAGCAGTGTTCTTGAATTTAACATTTACAGTCTTTTGAATGCAGCATGTCATTGCAAGACAATGGAAATGAAAGGTGTACATATTTCAGAGTGTTTTAAATAACAAGAGGAACCTGAACACACCAAGTGAGAGGAGCTGTGCAGGTCAACATCAGCCAAATAAAATTACATCCTGATTACCTCAGCATCAGACCAGCTCAATGCTCTCGGAACGTACTGGAAACAGCGACCGTCTACGCTAAACCAACGACTGCGACAGGAAGGAGCTGCAGCATCTGGGTTGACAAACAGCATTGTGAGTGATGTCATAACATTGTGTCATTTAGCAGCAAACAGAAGTGTAGCTGCAGAGTGTGAGGGCAGGAGGTCATCAAGACGAGCCCCCTCCTCTTTGATCTGTTGACTTTGGCTCTGGTCACATCAGTGTGTTTATAGAAGCTTTGCTCTTTGTTTCATTGAGGCAGGTGACAACAGCTGATTTCAGTTTTCAGTTATTAATCACATGTTTCTTAGCATGTTCTCAGATACATACAGTGTGTCTACACATGGATCTATACCTGTACTGTAGTTCAAACTAAACAGAGGAAGGTTTAACACTGATACTCACCATCAGCTGTAGCCACAGCTATCATGATGCAAAAGAGTAGACACAGTCTGCATGTTGGTGGTGGAGATGATGGTTGAGCTCTAAAAGGAAAGAGACAGATGACTGATAATCCTGAAGGGAGCTGAAGTGAACAGAGCAGTGGAAGTGAGTCCAGCAGAGGAAGGAGAGAAGATGTAGAGAGAGCAAAGAGAGGAGAGTGGTAGCAAACCTGCTGAAGAATGATCTTGTCTTCTTCTTCCTCAGTGTCAGCCTGTGGTCTTCCTGTGGAGGTGCTGAACAGGAGAAATCATCAGCTTTTATATACACTGACTTATCTTGATGAATGTCATCACATCTGCTTATGCCTTTTTCTTTTTAAGGCTTATCAGTTTGGATGCTGGTCAACAAATCAAAGTGCAACACATCCCACACTGTTGTTTAGTTTCAACCCACTGACTGTGTGATGTCTCTGCTGCTGCTGCTGCTGCTGCTGCTTTAATGCTTAGAAATAACATACTGTCAAGTGAATAATTCCAGATATTTTATTCTTCATAATTAATTATAATCAATTTGTAATCAATCATAATTTAATTAGTCAACTGAGCAGCAAGCAGAAGAGAAAGGGCTGAAATACGTAGTGGAAGATGAATGTTACATTTATTGGTTATTATCAGTGAGTCATCCAAACTAAAAGTTGTTTGTTTTGTGAACAGATAACCTCCATCTATACCTCATATAATATGTTTTAGCAGAATGCCTGTTTGTGAGACTTGGATTTGACTGCATGAGTTGTGTGAATGGATGTTTTGATATATTTTGCTGTTGTAAAATGATGATGCCTTTTACTTCAGTTCACCAAGAATGTTCACCTTTTTTGGATTCTTTATTCACTGTAAGGCATTTGAGAAAGAGTATTGATGCTGAGTATTGATATACAAATTAACATGTGGGAGCAGAAGTATTCCTTTGAGATCTGGGAACCCTTCACTGAACATATTGGGAGGGAGTCGTGTTGTCAGAAATCTCACTTTATCAATAGCAATTCTGAATATTCAAAACGGCTTCAGTTCTGACTTTCCACAGTGTTGAGACCAGTGCCGTGCACAGACATTTTGCATGACAGGTGCTCAGGTGTATGTATATACAGTACATTTGTGCGCAGTAATCAGCAGGGAAACGTCAGTCTAGCTTACATATGAGGTGTCTTAATATTTATACAATATGCACACATTCACTTTCTACATTTATAATTTATTTATAACAGGCACCAACAAAGAAAACAATGATACACTGTATCCACTGAATTGGTCTCCATAATAACCATCACAAACAAGAAATCTTTACACAAAACTGAAAAACGCTGTTGTCTGAAAAATAAAATGACAAACCAACAATCTACCGTCCAAACTATGAAGCTGCCCCATGTTCAGCTGCAACAATCAGGCTAAGTGCGTTCTCCTCTCCTCTACTTTATTCTCGAATCTTTTGCTTTGCTCTCCTATTCTCAGTTTGTCCAACTCTCCTCATTCTCTTCTCCGTCTTTCTTTTTTAAAATATTCGCACTCTAATTCTTATAGTTATCTTCGAAATAAGCTTTAAATATTGTTTAAGAATCCCAGAGAACAGATGTGTAGCTGCACACTCCTCCTCTCCTCCTCTGTGCTCTTTACACAGTGCAGCCCCAAACTGCATGTCATTTTGTTTAAATTAATTATCAAAGACACAACACTGGAGATGTAAACTTTATTTTTAAAAAGAGTTTTGGATTAAAAAGACACGTAACCCTGTTCCTGTTCACACTGGCCGGTTTGTGACTCCCAATCTAACAAAGAGTTGGAATGAGATGGACGTCAGACTAGCTTACTTGTTGTAAAGAGTGGGTATTGTCTGTTAGACTGGCTCTACTCAGATGTTTCAATAGAAGTTTAATTTCACAACAGTAACAAACA
Source organism: Epinephelus fuscoguttatus (assembly GCF_011397635.1). Lineage (NCBI taxonomy): Eukaryota > Metazoa > Chordata > Actinopteri > Perciformes > Serranidae > Epinephelus > Epinephelus fuscoguttatus. Next base: position 44,607,602 of record NC_064757.1, read on the forward strand.
ATGCTGAGCATCAGGCCAAACACTGTTGTTGTTACCGGGCTGTGCATGAAGAGACGTGATGCTGCTTGATTTGAGTGCGGCTGCCACAAGGGGAGTTGAAGAGGGAGAGGCAGGGACACGACTTGAATGCCGTTGTCGAGCAAAGAACACCTTTAAGAATTGATGCCATGGGCCAAATTACAAAAAACGTAAATATCAAATGACTAAAACAAAGAAAAAAACATGTCTTGCAAAAAGGGCACTTATTTAGACAGAAGGCAAAGGAACAGCGGCCTGAGCACCACCTGAAGTCTATCTGTGCACAGGCCTGATTGATACACCGGTACCGTGGTACCAACTGCGCTTTCTCGCTCTCCTCTCATTGTTAATGTTTATGACAAATCAAAGTAAGAAAGTTAAAAGTATCAACTGTATTATACTGTACTGTTTGTACTGCACTGTCCTTTGATCCACCAGGATTTCAGTTTTCCGGTCTCCGTTTCGGCCCTTCCTTGACCACCATCTTGGTTTCACAGACTCTATTTCTGACCCTCATTCCACATGTGGACATTTCAGTCATCGTACAGCCTTCTTTTCTACTTGTGTTCAGCATCACACTCTGCTGCTGTGCTGCTGCTCTGTGTCTTTTGCACTCGTTCAGTTGGTTGCCTGTAAAGCTGGAGATCACAGAAAATCACTCACTCCACTGCACTTACATTTATAGCTCTTGAAAGAGGCTAAATGCCCAGTCTCTTTGTCATCTGAAAGAAACAGTGCATCACCATGGCCTCATTATTCATTTCCCCCAGTTTCATTTTAACTGACTGTTCTTTCAGTCAGTCAACAGTCGCTTCAACTCACAGAAACTACCCAGCATGCACCCCTGAATCCGTAGCCTTCCGCCTCCAAGATATCCTGACTGGCAAATTCAAAGCTGTGGTGTGGGAAACTAGAAGAGCTCATGTTTTTTAATGCAGGTCAGACCCATACTGAGGCCACTGAATGCCTTAAATGTGATAATAGAATGTATTTCCAAAAAACAAATTACTGATATTTTTATGCATTTGACAATTTATGATGGATTTGAGTCCATCTCTGTCAACAGGAACGTACGATCTCGGTGAAACAAGACTGAAAGTCTGCAGTCTTGCTCACAGCTCTGTGATGATCCCAAGATATTAAAGGGAAATGAGTTGGCATTCAAAGGTTATTGGAAATGATTGATTTGTCCCATCAACCATCAGGAAGAAATCTGGTTTCAGGTCACAGATACACGGCCACTGTCACTTGGCACACAGAGATGGACGCACAAACATTACAGACAGGTGTCCTTGTAGTTTTGCACTGTCTGCCCACGCTGTAAATAAACATGTGGGATGAGGACTAATATTTCATGTGAGTGTTGCTCCAGTTTACACAGGTCAGTCTTGGACAGCACGTTTACTGCAGATTAAGGTCACACAAGGATAAAGTGGTTGGACAAGCTCAGTGGAGACACATCTTTTTAATGACTAAAATTTAAATTATAGTGTTTATTCAAAGATTAAAACATACAAGAATAAGACAGATGAGTAGAAACATACCACCAAGAAGAATCATTGCAGGGAGAAGCCCGTACATTAGAGGATCTTATGTCTGATAAGGTTTGCATTATCTGCCCAAACTGCCAACACTTCTGGACATTGTCACATAGATTTGTATGGATATAGTATATATATATATATATATATATATATATATATATATATATATATATATATATAATGTAATGGTGGACATCTACTGTAAATGTACAATATTCAATACTAGATTAGATTAGATTAAATAGAACATTATTAATCCCTTGGGAAGACTCCCTCAGGGAAATTAACTCGTCCATAGCCATTGGTAGCTTTGTCACCTTCTACCTATGCCAGTCCTCAATGCCTATGTGCAGTTTCACATAGATTGACCACGTCAGTGAGTAGAAAAACGTGGGACAGACAGAATGACTGACTGACAGAATGACACACTGACAGTTTCCGTGATTATGTACAGCATACCATACCATGACTTAGTCATACCAAACATTAGAAACAACACCAACATTGGTCCACAGGGGGAGCCACAGCGATCGGTCGCATTTTAGCCATTTTGAAGCATTTTTCTGTTGTTATAGCGCCACCCAGTTGCCAATTAGAGTTAAATTTCTCCAGTCACCTTGAGGCGTCCTGTTCTACATATCTACCAAGTTTAGTAAAAATCCATATGGCGGTTAGGCCTAGATAAGAAATGAGCTCTCTAGCGCCCCCATTTTGTTTGATGGGCTCAATAATGGAGGGGTCCCCTCAGATTATGTGTGGTCATATGCCTACAAAGTTGCGTGGTGATGGGTGAAACCCTTGAGATGTTCTACACCTTTATGTGATGAGCCACGCCCGCAATATTCATTGCCTTATAGAAGCTCAGTTTTAGGAAGTTTTCCAACTTTTGCCAAGAGGGAACTTTAGATATTGCTCCCTAGATTATGTTCACCCAGTTTCATGCAGATCGCTCAAACTTCCTAGGAAGAGATCCATTTGAAGTGTTTTTCAAAAAATTCAAAATGGTGGAAAATCTCTATAAGCGGAAGTTATGGGTTCTTGAGGCAAATGTGTTCCTCATGAGGAGAGGCATCTCTGTGCAAAGTTTCATGTCTCTACCACATACGGGGCATGAGATATGCCCATTCAAAGTTTGACATTTCAATGGGTTGCTATAGCGCCCCCCTTTGGCCAATTGATGTAATATTGCGTCATTGGCATCCTCCCATGACCCTCTACCACTGTGCCAAATTTCACATGGATTGACCAAGTCAGTGAGGAGAAAAACGTGGAACACACACACACACACACACACACACACACACACACACACACACACACACACACAGAGTTTTCATCATTTTATAGTAAGATAAGATACACCAACTCATTTGGCTGATAACCAATACCAATATTCATATATCCATTTTTTTCCCAACTAATTTAAGTGATCATCACTTCTCTACTATAGTGAATTAACATCATATTATGCATGCACACTCTTATCCTGACGGCTCACCAGCGGATGGAGATATGAAATACAATGATTTTTAATGTATGTAATATTCATTTATTCATTGTGCAAAATAAGAAAAAGCATGTTGGACGATGCCGATGACGTACTGATATTGTTGTGCATCCCTAATAATAGTAATTCATTTTAGAGACAGGGCCGTCCCCTGAGGTGCCCCAGTGCTGCTCACTATGACGTCTGACACTGTGTTGTGGTGTGAGTCACAAGTATCATTAATGTTTGAGAGTTTGGAGGAATGTTTATTGTTTATTGTCTCGTAATCACAGCAATGGGTCTTCCATAGGTATTGAACTAGTGGTCACTGGGCTACAAATGACTTCCAGTCCTTTCTGTATACTATGTCCACATTTATCTGAGAAATGTCCACAAGTGTTGCTAGTTTGGGCACATAAAATGCAAACCCGTTCAGATATAACATCCGTCAGTGAACTATGCTCACCCCACGCTGCATTACTTAAATATAATTCTTCTTTGTTGCATGTTTGTTCTCGTCATGGCTTCCATCCTTGTATGTTTTAATCTTTGAATGAACACTATAATTTAAACTTTAATCATTAAAAAATGTGTCTGTCCAAAGTCTGTCCAATCATTTTGCCTTTGCATGATTTTAATCTGGAGTAAACGTGCTGTCCAAGACTGACCTGTGTAAACTGGAGCAACACTCACATGAAATATTAGTCTTCAGCCCACATGTTTAGTTATGGCGTTGGTGGACATTACAACACCACAAGGACATCCCGCCTGTTTAAGCATCTGTGACCCTGAACCAGATTTCCTACCCCGATTGTTGGTTGGAGCAAATCCATCATTTACAATAATTCAAAACTTAACACAGCCTGGGACATGTAACGTAATTTCCATTCATTCACAACCTGCAAGAAATATTTGTATTTTAGTTTTTCATTCTCATTCAGTACAGTCTGAATATTCAGTTTCAAATCATTTCCCTTTAACATCTGAAGCCTCACAGAGCTGTCAGCATGACTGTGAACTCTCAGTCTTGTTTCACTGAGATAGTACATTCCTGTTGGCAAAGCTGGGCACAAAGTGATTGGAAAAGTATCTTGTTACAGTTTAAAAAGACACAAACAGTAGCATTACAGCAGAGTGTGATACCATATAAAAACAGTAGAAGAGAAAGAGAAGCACCCTCCACCCCTCCTTGTTCCCCCAATACCAACAACTTATCCTCCTTTGTGTACCACCTAAGACCCCGATTACAGAAAGCATTTTGCAGGTTGCAAAACCCGAAACGCACCACCCTGCCACCAGCAAAAAACACTTGCTGCCCCTTTTTATTGTTGCCAGGCAACCACCCCATCACCTCCTTACCCTAACCTTCCTGTGTAAACAATGTGCCATTTATTTATTTTTATTATTTATTCTATTCTATTGTCATTTATATGTAGCTGCTGCCATGTTGAGGCAGAGGGTGCTGTCTGTAGCTCTGGTTGAGGGTGAGAGGCTGTCAGCAGATAAACAGAGATCTGTGTGGGTACATAAGACCCTAAAAAAGAGGCTGGATCATGGGGAGTACCACCAGTTGGTCCAGGAGCTTCTCCTCCATCATGGACGTTTACAGTACTGCACTTATCTGCTGTTTTCTATTCAGATGGTGCTAACTGGGGTTTGTAAAGTCGTATAGCTCTGGGTATCCAGCAACCACTACCACCAGTTTCTCCTCCATTGTTTACCAACTGTAAACTTGTTGTCATTAACTTGTTACGTAAAACTTGCAGTTTTCTCAACTTAGTTTAGAGCACTCTGGTAAAACGGGCTGGCGCCTAGAGCACAGAAACATGAGGCATATGTCAATGCAAAACCTGCAAGGAAAAAGCTTCATTCTGATTAAAATCTATTACAAAAAAACACGCCTCCAGTTGCTAAAGCCTTTTCTGTGTGATCAAGGCCCATCACTGAACATTAGATTCACTTGAATTTAGCCAGAGACTGACATTAGGCTAAGTGTTGTAGTTTTTTTCTGCAGTGAAACCTGGGGACAAAAGTGTGTCTTATTTGAGTATAAAACGCACAAATATAAGCTCTTTAAGTGGTGTGTTACAAATTGCATCTTGTTTTTTTCTGTCTGCAAAATAGAAATTACCCAAAATATGTGTGCATATTGTATAAATATTAAGACACCTCATATGTAAGCTAGACTGACGTTTCCCTGCTGATTACTGCGCACAAATGTACTGTATATACATACACCTGAGCACCTGTCATGCAAAATGTCTGTGCACGGCACTGGTCTCAACACTGTGGAAAGTCAGAACTGAAGCCGTTTTGAATATTCAGAATTAGTATTCATAAAGTGAGATTTCTGACAACACGACTCCCTCCCAATATGTTCAATGAAGGGTTCCCAGATCTCAAAGGAATACTTCTGCTCCCACATGTTAATTTGTATATCAATACTCAGCATCAATACTCTTTCTCAAATGCCTTACAGTGAATAAAGAATCCAAAAAAGGTGAACATTCTTGGTGAACTGAAGTAAAAGGCATCATCATTTTACAACAGCAAAATATATCAAAACATCCATTCACACAACTCATGCAGTCAAATCCAAGTCTCACAAACAGGCATTCTGCTAAAACATATTATATGAGGTATAGATGGAGGTTATCTGTTCACAAAACAAACAACTTTTAGTTTGGATGACTCACTGATAATAACCAATAAATGTAACATTCATCTTCCACTACGTATTTCAGCCCTTTCTCTGCTTGCTGCTCAGTTGACTAATTAAATTATGATTGATTACAAATTGATTATAATTAATTATGAAGAATAAAATATCTGGAATTATTCACTTGACAGTATGTTATTTCTAAGCATTAAAGCAGCAGCAGCAGCAGCAGCAGCAGCAGCAGCAGAGACATCACACAGTCAGTGGGTTGAAACTAAACAACAGTGTGGGATGTGCTGCACTTTGATTTGTTGACCAGCATCCAAACTGATAAGCCTTAAAAAGAAAAAGGCATAAGCAGATGTGATGACATTCATCAAGATAAGTCAGTGTATATAAAAGCTGATGATTTCTCCTGTTCAGCACCTCCGCACAGGAAGACCACAGGCTGACACTGAGGAAGAAGAAGACAAGATCATTCTTCAGCAGGTTTGCTACCACTCTCCTCTCTTTGCTCTCTCTACATCTTCTCTCCTTCTTCTGCTGGACTCACTTCCACTGCTCTGTTCACTTCAGCTCCCTTCAGGATTATCAGTCATCTGTCTCTTTCCTTTTAGAGCTCAACCATCATCTCCACCACCAACATGCAGACTGTGTCTCTACTCTTTTGCATCATGATAGCTGTGGCTACAGCTGATGGTGAGTATCAGTGTTAAACCTTCCTCTGTTTAGTTTGAACTACAGTACAGGTATAGATCCATGTGTAGACACACTGTATGTATCTGAGAACATGCTAAGAAACATGTGATTAATAACTGAAAACTGAAATCAGCTGTTGTCACCTGCCTCAATGAAACAAAGAGCAAAGCTTCTATAAACACACTGATGTGACCAGAGCCAAAGTCAACAGATCAAAGAGGAGGGGGCTCGTCTTGATGACCTCCTGCCCTCACACTCTGCAGCTACACTTCTGTTTGCTGCTAAATGACACAATGTTATGACATCACTCACAATACTGTTTGTCAACCCAGATGCTGCAGCTCCTGCAACTGATGCTCCTGAAGCTCCTACAGCTGACACTGGAAAACGTTCAATTGACGTTCCTGAAGGTCCTACTTGTCGCGATGGTTGGCAAGAGTTTGAAGGTCGCTGTTTCCAGTACGTTCCGCGAGTATTGAGCTGGGCTGCAGCTGAGGTAATCAGGATGTTTTGGATTCATTGAAACATTTCTGCACCAGTTTTAATTTGCTGATATTGACTTGCACAGCTGATTATTCAGCATTTTACTCTGACTTGGTGTCTCCAGGTTCCTCTGGTTATTTATTACACTGAAATATGTACACCTTTCATTTCCATTTGCTTTCAATGACATGCTGCATTCAAAAGGTTGCAAATCAGATTTGGACCAAATATGGTGAAAATGTAAGAAGTTGGAAAAACATTTAAACTAGAAAATGTATTTAAGTGGAAAGGGGTGGGGCCTAAACATTTGATTTGACTAGAACCAAATAATTCAGTAAACAAAACTTTTGCTTTTGTGTTTGGCAGTTATGGAGTTATGAGTTGAAACATTAAGAACAGGAATCTCATCACTTTCACAGATATTTGGTCACAAACCAAAGTATACGACAAATTAAAATGTTGACCTGATGATGGCACTAGATGAAAAGTGCAAGGATCACCAAAGTTATTACAATTCATTTTGAGGGGAACATGAATGTCTGAGTCACATTTATTCACAGTCCATCTGATAGTTTGGAGATTTCAGTCAAAGTCACGGACATGCTGCCTCTGAAGAAAAGTCAGAGGATTCATTGACCTGCTGGTGGCGCTACAGGAATCCACAGCTAGCATTGCTAATGATCAAGTAAATGTGACCCAAGACAAATCCTTCAAATTAAATCTGCCAGCGTAGCAGAGACAACAGAACAACAGTGAAGTTAAACACTGCAAAACTTCCATGTTTGAAAACTGGAGTAGTCTTCCATTACCTCTTCTACAAAAATTAACTACAACCAGCTCAATATCTGAGCCAAACCTCCACCCCTCTGTTGGTGAAGGAGACAAGCAAATGTACAGTATTAGAGTCAGGGCCGGCCCAAGCCTCCATGGGGCCCTAAGCAAAATTTGATTTTGGGGCCCTCTATTACTGCCAATAATATTGATTATTGATCATTCACACACCTACTGTAAGTTATTTCATGTTCTACTCTGTCATCACTTGTAAAACTAGATGTGAGAACTTTTTGTTGTAGTTAGATTGTAATCCACAGTGATGAAGGCCATGGAAGCAGACAACAGATTTGCAAACTTGCTGAAAAATCAGCAACTCCCCCTACTGGCCACACAGAGAATGCAAACATACCTTTATCTTGTCTTTTTTTTCTCCTCTTCCTCTTTCTTCCTTTTTCTTTTTTCTGCCCCTGAAAGGTATGTCCTTTGTTGCGACATGATTATAAGTTAATTCATTAATGCAAAAACATATTGCTAGCAAACGTCACCGCGTCTGTAATTAATGTTAGTTGTTATTAAACATTTGCTATCAAACGTTGTTATCAAAAACGTTGTTTTGATGCCAAAAAGCGACCCAGAATATATACACTGAGAATCAACTTATTCAAAGTATTACACAAACACACAAACGTTAGCTTGAATAGTAAGCTATCTAACCTTCCACTGAAAAGAGAAATGTCTCTAGTTTTGAACTAACGTTAGCTAGTTTATTTGCTATCATAGGCTAGCGTAGTTGAAACAAAATATCAACAATAATTAGGGACTTTCCTAATTTGAGGAAACTTTTCAAAATCTCCGTGACACCATCATCACTCACACATGGAAAAAAATAATTAATTTTTTATTTTTTCAAGTTAATTGCTCTTAGGAGCCCCCCTAGTGGTCATGGGGCACTAAACAGGTGCTTAGTTCTCTTATGCCTTGGCCCAGCTCTGATTAGAGTGCAGCTTCACATCTGGTCTGTGTCCGTCTGTCTGCCCTGCAGAAAAACTGCAAGAACTCGAAGTCACACCTTGCATCAGTGCACAATCACCATGAGTATCAGTTCATTCAGACGATGATACGGAAAATCACTCAGAGTAATGGTGAAGCCTGGATTGGAGGCTCTGACTGCCAGCAGGTAAGTTATCACTACAACAGGTCTGATTACTGATAGGATGCAGCTTTTTTAGTAAATCTTTTCTGTTCTCTTCTTTCAGAAAGACACTTGGCTCTGGAGTGATGGCAGTATTTTCTTCTGGACATTCTGGTGTGCAGGGCATCAGAGTACTTCAGGCTGTCTTCAGATGAATCATGGAGGTATATATCAACATTTTAATTACCCTGATGTCTGAACAGAGTCAGAGTTAAAAACAAAAAAAGAGCGTCTTAAATAACAATGTTGCCTGGTAACATCTGAAGGGTGATGAATAATGACAGGGTGATAAACAACACAAACTGTTAAGCAACATGTGGAATTTACCAAATCACTTGACATTTTGCAAAACTGTTTTTACATTTTGTGTTGTTTTCATGACTGTGTCCAGTATACACATAGCTTCCTGCTCTGTGCTCCTAAAAAATTCAGCCTTCAGTGTCGCTGATGTTCCTTTTGTAGGGGAACTGAAGCTGTGACTGACTCGTGTGTTTCTTGTGTTCACAGGTGAAGATTGTTGGCATGAAGATCAGTGTTCCTCCACACTGCCATCTGTCTGTGCCTACAGCCTGTAGTAGCTCCTGTGCTGACACACAGAGACATGTTGGACCAACTACACACACAAACATCTGCTGTAGGAGTAACAGTGTGTTTGTCTCTGTGCCATCAGTCTCATGCTTAATCACATCTTTGATTCTCTGTTTGGCTGTAACGCTGCTGAAGGGACGAAGCGACAAGAGACGTAAACAGGAGCTGGACTTCCTCTTTGTTCTTCAATAAGAGGAGACTGAATGTGTTATGAAACGAACGCTTTAGCACAAACCAATTTATGATGCACAATTAAAAAGCTGGAGCATTAAACAGGCTGGTCTCAGATTCTTTTCTTCAATCTAATCTCTTTAAGTTTCATCTAAAACAGCAGATTTTATACTTTCATAATGGTGTTGCACAACTTTCAGGTCATGTGGTAATAATACAGTCTGTACTGTCACAAAAAAATGATACATCCTCACAACAATCTGCCTGTTTTCAAAGGTCCCAAAAAACGTGTTGGAAGTGTCTTTAAGCTTGAACATCTAACCTTCCTGATGAAGGCCCTGAGATGGGGTTGAAACCTTAAATACAGTCATCTGAAGCTAATGACAATATGACTATATTTAGATATAATTGGTTGGTGTCTTTTCGTCTCTGCAGTTTGAATTTCCCTCTTAATGCTTTTGTAATATAAGTTATTGCATTACATTGGTGGTTGATGGTTATCACATTATGATAACACCAGCTACTATAACTATGCTGCTTCGTAATGTTAGCTAGCTAGCTAGCAGAAGTCCCCTGTCGTACATATCATGTCATCATCTGTCGTTCATCAAACAAAGCATGATGAATACCACAAACGCGATCGGTAGGATGAACTCAACCGGAGACTCCATTTTAGATGCCGGTTGGAAATGTAGATGGCTCATGGCTTCCTGTTTGAAATAGTTATGTATGCATGAACAACCGACGCGGTGACGTAGTGAGTAGTGTCCCAATTCCTAGGGAAAGATTTTAACCCCTACCCCTCGTTGCTTCATGGGGTAGGGGCCAAGGGGTAGTGGGCAAGGCCTAGGGGTAGGGCCAAGGGCCAAGAGGTAGTGGGCAAAGGCTAAGGGGTAGTGGGCAAGGGCTAGGGGTAGGGCCAAGGGCTAAGGGGTAGTGGGCAAGGGCTAGGGGTAGGGCCAAGGGCTAAGGGGTAGTGGGCAAAGGCTAAGGGGTAGTGGGCAAGGGCTAGGGGTAGGGCCAAGGGCTAAGGGGTAGTGGGCAAGGGCTAGGGGTAGGGCCAAGGGCTAGGGGTAGGGCCAAGTGCTAGGGGTAGTGCCAAGGGCTAAGGGGTAGTGGGCAAGGGCTAGGGGTAGGGCCAAGGGGTAGGGGGTAAGGGCTAGGGGTAGGGCCAAGGGCCAAGGGGTAGGGGGCAAGGGCTAGGGGTAGGGCCAAGGGCTAAAGGGTAGTGGGCAAGGGGGGCCCCAGCCATCTGAAGTGGTAAGCAACCAACCTGGGTGGATCTTTGGCCTAAGAGGGGAGTCAGGTGGAACACAGCTGACTACATCATCATTGTCATTGAGTGTGAGTGAGCACAGACCTGAAAAGGAGCTTGACATGTCCAAGAGGTAGCACCATATAAGTGGGCAGGGTTTAGACCATGCTACCACCGTACATATGTCCTCCACACTCACCCCAAGGCCACTGACACTGCCATTTCACCTGTGGAGTGCACATGGACCACAGTAGGAGGGTCCCAGCCTGCCTGTAGGCTTGGGAGATGCACTCACAAAGCCATCTTGAAAGGCATTTCCTGTTTAGAACCTTACCAGCCACACCATCACCAAAGCAAACAGCTGTTCAGTTCTTAACATTGTAGAGGAACAGCCTCTCTGGACTTCCCTTGAACCAGTATTATCAATGAACAAGACCCATGAGACCACCGGGGGTCAGATGCTTAGGACTCACCCCTGTATTACCCCCGACTGGACAAAAACTTCTTTCAGCCATCCTTAAGCCAAAAGGAGGTAAAAAGTCACTTGGGATCCCTCAAGTTTCAGATGCCATCTTAAAGCATCCAGCCTTGGGGCAAAATGTGGTGATGAACAACCCACTAGTTATTGTGAGACAATGCTTTTTCTCTCAACCAAATCCTGTCCATTTGCGTTGCCCCGGGGAAATCACGCCCTCCACTCTCTTACCAAATGTTTCTTGGTGTTTCTTCTTTGTCTGTTGAAAGTGAAATTATACATTTTATCCATGTCGTGGCGTTGCAGATGTGCATGGTCCTTGTTTGTTAGTTGAATGATGTTTTTCTTGTTTCCGTAAGGCAAAAATTAAGGGAATTAAGAAAATAAGATTTTAATCCCTCATCTGACATGGAGACATACTGCAATCTTGTGATGGTAGTTAAAGTGGGTTCCCATAAGGAGCCCCATATTATTTAGAGTTTAGAGTTAAAATATAGTTGGGTTTATTAATCAACTTGTCTTCATGAATATGTGTTTCCTCATTTTGTTTTTCATTATATGTTGCAACTATAGGTTAGTCTAGAGTGTGTGTATTTGAAGCAGTTTATACATGTACTTTTCTGATACACGTGGTATAATAATTGTATTCATTTTAATTGGATGTTAAGAACCGATTTTGACCATAATAAGAAGAGTATGTGCCTATTGCGCGTAACATGTCAAAGTATATGATCTCGTATAATAAAAAGCATTAAGTTTCTTTTGAAATAAAGTAATAAGCCTGTTTTACAACTAAGAAGACCGCCTTATCAGACTGGCCACACACTCTCTTGTCTTCTTGTTCTCTTGTATTCTTGCTCTCTTTTTTTAACTTCTCTTCCTTATTGTTTCTTCTTTTTCGTATCTTAGCCTCTCTTGTATTTACGTATTAGTTACACTTTTATGCTCTCACGATCAAAGTTATTTTAAACTTTTAAGTTTTGCTTATCCAGTTTTCTTTTATCTCCAGTGTTTTCAACATTTTTATGCGTGTTAATAATAACTTTGATAACAATATCGAACTGCCGACAATATTGTTTTCACCATTATTATTAGTGAGTAATTATAACAAAGTAGACAAGTGCCTTTTCGACCTGCTTCTTCAACCCAAGATTCATCAAACCCAGCGGCTGCCAGCCACTTGCCACAGTGGTTCTTGTGCTAAACCCAAAGACTTTTTTGCAGCGTAAGGAAACCGATGTTGGGGCACCCACAGGACATCACAGGCTCAAACCGCTCCCCCCTCCACAGTGCGCCAGCCGGTTTCATTCTGCTGGAAAGTCTGGGAGTTACAAAGTGACAGTTCGGGGCTCCAGGAGAAACGTCTGCATGATTCGCTGCTAAGAAGGAAGGCAACGAATTCTCCTCACAGGTGACCCGCTGGGCAGTGGTAAGAGCTGATGTCGAATAGGAGATTTAATTATCTTAATCTTAATTTAGGATTCCTTAGATACATATTTTGTGCATCCCTGCGTTCCCAATTTATCGTAACATACTCTCTCACTATCGCCAAATTAAATAACTCACACGAGCGTTACTTCTTGTTTAATCCATTTATACATACTGTTGATTTTGTGTTATATCATATTATCCTCATCCATTTATTCAGTTGTTACCCATTTAGCTTAAATAAATTTTCATTTATCGCCACGTCGTTGTCTGTGTTTATTTCTTAGGAATTAAGATCACTGTATGGAGAATTCATAACCCAGATATTCAGATTGATTAATTATTGATAAGCGTGCTGACAAATTAATAATTGGTTTACGGAGCTATTCATTTGATTAGTCGCTTCCCTCATTAGGTTTTAACTTTACTACGAGTGCAAACATTCTCAAAAATAGGTATTTCCCCTACAACATACTATGTATTCGGACATACTAAGTATTTTTCTGGCACACTACATAGTATGGTAGTTTGGGTATTGGGATGCACAGTCTGCCTCTCACCAGCAAATGGTGCTACAGTCACAACTGACTGGCTGTTCAGCTGCACTGAGCAGTGCAGCAATTAAAGTAAAGTAAAAAGCAAAGGTGACAGACTTTGCCTTCACCTTCTGTCCACATTGCAGGATTCTGGTTTTGTTTGATTTCATATTGTGTATTTTGTGGGTTTTCGTTGTGCCAAGTGAATTGAGAAGCTACATGCACAGCAGCACAGGCATGCTCAAGTTTAGCCTTGTCAGTAAAGTAAGGTAAATGGCGCCACCATTTTAGGGTGCCATTTTAGTTAATTTACCATTAACTTGTCTTTAGGTGCTAGTCCTTCTCAAGCACTTCATTTTGTTACGAAATATGTAAGTATGTAATATGTATGTTTTAGTTCTGAGTACATTGAAATTATACTTAAGTACAGCATTTGACTGAACATGTTTAGTTACATTCACATTCCAAAACTGCTAAAATAAATAAATGTAAATTTTTTTCTCTAACTTTAGTCACTAAAATTTTTCAGACAGCTGTTGCTAAGTATTCTATCTATTCTACTTAACACTGAATATTTTATTCAATCTAAACTAATGTCCAACATCATGATTCATTATATTCTGGAAAGTAAAAATCACTTTTTGAAATTCAGGGATATCAATCTGTCCATTTAAGAAGTGATTGTGAATCAGTGACAAGAGGTGCAATAGAGGCAAAAGCAAGACATGTGGTGTCCACAGACAGTTGCTCTCTCCTTATCCTTCCTGACTGATTCTTCTCTAGTTTGGTCTTCTGCTAGTGTCCTTGGCACTACTGGTAGCATGAGATGGTACCCGCAGCCCAATCAGGTTGCACAGATAGTCTAGCTCCTCCAGGATGGCACATCCATATGTGAGGTCACAAGAAGGTTTGCTGTGTCTCCCAGCACAGTCTCAAGAGCATGAAGGAGATACCAGGAGACCGGCCGTTACACCAGGAGAGCTGGACAGGGCCGTAGAAGGGCATCAACCCAGCAGCAGGACCGCTATCTGCTCCTTTGTGTGAGGAGGACCAGGAGGAGCACTGCCAGAGCCCTACAACATGACCTCCAGCAGGCTACTGGTGTGCATGTTTCTGACCACACTGTTAGAAACAGACTCCATGAGGGTGGCATGAGGGCCCCACGTCCTCTAGTGGGACCTGTGCTCACAGCCCAGCACCGTGCAGCTCGATTGGCATTCACCAGAGAACACTAGAATTGGCAGGTCTGCCATTGGCACACTGTGATGAGAGCAGCTTCACACTGAGCACATGTGACAGGCATGAAAGAGTCTGGAGAGGCGAGGTGATCGTTATGCTGCCTGTGACATCATCCAGCGTGACCGGTTTGACAGTGGGTCAGTGATGGTCTGGGGAGGCAGATCCTTGGAGGGTCACACAGACCTCGATGTCAGAGCCAACAGTACCCTGACTGCTGTTAGGTACCAGGATGAAATCCTCAGAGTGACTGTCAGACCTTACGCTGGTGCAGTGGGCCCTGGGTTCCTCCTGGTGCAGGACCCGGCCTCATGTGGCCAGAGTGTGTAGGCAGTTCCTGGATGATGAAGGCATTCATACCATTGACTGGCCTCTCATTCCCCTGACGTAAATCCATCTCAGCATCTATGCTATGTAATGCCGCAAAAGTACCACCATAGACTGTCCAGAAACTCACTGTGTGTGTGTGTGTGTGTGTGTGTGTGTGTGTGTGTGGTTTTAAATCCAGCTCTCAGTGGATTGATGATTTTGGTTTCCACTGACCATTATGTCATTTTGTTCTCAACAAATGTACATCAGAAAAGATTTTTAACTTGAATAATGTGTCCATCAAGAAAAGTGTTGCCTTTGTTTTTTTGAGCAGTGTTCATAGATGCATCATTATGTCCTTCACTTTACTTAACACATACAATAATACTTATGATACAGCATGGACTGTCTTAGCGTACTATGAGTCCTTACTGCAGTTGATTGTTGATGTGTGTGTACAGGTGAGTTTAGGTGGTCATAATTCATTATAAGCTCATGGAAGCCACCCTCTTGGTTATAACTGCTCAAGAGCATTCATAAAACACTTGATGCTTGTAGTTCAAGTCACATCTATGATGTTTTATGACTGCCGATATAATGCATCAGTAAGCATTATGTGTGCTCATGAGTGTGGTCATAGAGCATTATAAATGCATTATAGATGTGGTCTTCACAGAAAGTGTTACTGAATATATTCAGTGAGTCTGTTGCATAGGTTACTGTCCATTTCAATGATTGTTGTTTTGGTTTGTTTTATTTTGTTGTTTTACATGTTCAAAATAATTATCAGTCAAGCGATCAATCAATCAAACACCTATTACTGTTTGTCAGAAGGTTTCGGCCCTATCTCAGGACTTTGATCAGGGATATTAGATGCATTATGGGGCCCTTTGAAAATATTAAGATGTGTCTTTTTTGTGACATTGATATTGCACAAAATCTGCTGTTTTAGATGAAAGTTAAAGAGATTAGATTGAAGAAAAGAATCTGAGACCAGCCTGTTTAACACTCCAGCTTTTTAATTGTGCATCATAAATTGGTTTGTGCTAAAGCATTCGTTTCATAACACATTCAGTCTCCTCTCATTGAAGAACAAAGAGGAAGTCCAGCTCCTGTTTACGTCTCTTGTCGCTTCGTCCCTTCAGTAGCGTTACAGCCAAACAGAGAATCAAAGATGTGATTAAGCATGAGACTGATGGCACAGAGACAAACACACTGTTACTCCTACAGCAGATGTTTGTGTGTGTAGTTGGTCCAACATGTCTCTGTGTGTCAGCACAGGAGCTACTACAGGCTGTAGGCACAGACAGATGGCAGTGTGGAGGAACACTGATCTTCATGCCAACAATCTTCACCTGTGAACACAAGAAACACATGAGTCAGTCACAGCTTCAGTTCCCCTACAAAAAGAACATCAGCGACACTGAAGGCTGAATTTTTTAGGAGCACAGAGCAGGAAGCTATGTGTATACTGGACACAGTCATGAAAACAACACAAAATGTAAAAACAGTTTTGCAAAATGTCAAATGATTTGGTAAATTCCACATGTTGCTTAACAGTTTGTGTTGTTTATCACCCTTCAGATGCTACCAGACAACACTGTTATTTATTATTATTTATTTAAGACGCTCTTTTTTTGTTTTTAACTCTGACTCTGTTCAGACATCAGGGTAATTAAAATGTTGATATATACCTCCATGATTCATCTGAAGACAGCCTGAAGTACTCTGATGCCCTGCACACCAGAATGTCCAGAAGAAAATACTGCCATCACTCCAGAGCCAAGTGTCTTTCTGAAAGAAGAGAACAGAAAAGATTTACTAAAAAAGTTGCGTCCTATCAGTAATCAGACCTGTTGTAGTGACAACTTACCTGCTGGCAGTCAGAGCCTCCAATCCAGGCTTCACCATTACTCTGAGTGATTGTCCGTATCATCGTCTGAATGAACTGATACTCGTGGTGATTGTGCACTGATGCAAGGTGTGACTTCGAGTTCTTGCAGTTTTTCTGCAGGGCAGACAGACGGACACAGACCAGATGTGAAGCTGCACTCTAATCAGAGCTGGGCCAAGGCATAAGAGAACTAAGCACCTGCTTAGGGCCCCGTGATCACTAGGGGGGCTCCTAAGAGCAATTCACTTGAAAAAATAAAAAATTAATTATTTTTTTCCATGTGTGAGTGATGATGATTCATATATTATCAAATGTACGTTGTTGTACAAAAAGACAATATTATGTTAACAGAGTGTAGTTTCCTACGGCCTCTCTGCTCTAAATGTCAGAGCTCCGCTAGTAACGTGTGCATCCAGCCGTGCAGTGCGCACTGCGCATCCAAAGAGCTAGGAGCAGGTGGAAGGCCTAATAATGTCGCAACAAAGGACATACCTTTCAGGGGCAGAAAAAAGAAAAAGGAAGAAAGAGGAAGAGGAGAAAAAAACGACAAGATAAAGGTATGTTTGCATGTCTTGCTAATGTAACGTTTGGTGTCACGGAGATTTTGAAAAGTCTCCTCAAATTAGGAAAGTCCCTAATTATTGTTGATATTTTGTTCCAACTACGTTAGCCTATGATAGCAAATTAGCTAGCTAACGTTAGTTCAAAACTAGAGACATTTCTCTTTTCAGTGGAAGGTTAGATAGCTTACTATTCAAGCTAACGTTTGTGTGTTTGTGTAATACTTTGAATAAGTTGATTCTCAGTGTATATATTCTGGGTCGCTTTTTGGCATCAAAACAACGTTTTTGATAACAACGTTTGATAGCAAATGTTTAATAACAACTAACATTAATTACACATGCGGTGATGTTTGCTAGCAATATGTTTTTGCATTAATAAATTAACTTATAATCATGTCGCAACAAAGGACATACCTTTCAGGGGCAGAAAAAAGAAAAAGGAAGAAAGAGGAAGAGGAGAAAAAAAAGACAAGATAAAGGTATGTTTGCATTCTCTGTGTGGCCAGTAGGGGGAGTTGCTGATTTTTCAGCAAGTTTGCAAATCTGTTGTCTGCTTCCATGGCCTTCATCACTGTGGATTACAATCTAACTACAACAAAAAGTTCTCACATCTAGTTTTACAAGTGATGACAGAGTAGAACATGAAATAACGTACAGAAGGTGTGTGAATGATCAATAATCAGTATTATTGGCAGTAATAGGGGGCCCCAAAATCAAATTTTGCTTAGGGCCCCATGGAGGCTTGGGCCGGCCCTGACTCTAATACTGTACATTTGCTTGTCTCCTTCACCAACAGAGGGGTGGAGGTTTGGCTCAGATATTGAGCTGGTTGTAGTTAATTTTTGTAGAAGAGGTAATGGAAGACTACTCCAGTTTTCAAACATGGAAGTTTTGCAGTGTTTAACTTCACTGTTGTTCTGTTGTCTCTGCTACGCTGGCAGATTTAATTTGAAGGATTTGTCTTGGGTCACATTTACTTGATCATTAGCAATGCTAGCTGTGGATTCCTGTAGCGCCACCAGCAGGTCAATGAATCCTCTGACTTTTCTTCAGAGGCAGCATGTCCGTGACTTTGACTGAAATCTCCAAACTATCAGATGGACTGTGAATAAATGTGACTCAGACATTCATGTTCCCCTCAAAATGAATTGTAATAACTTTGGTGATCCTTGCACTTTTCATCTAGTGCCATCATCAGGTCAACATTTTAATTTGTCGTATACTTTGGTTTGTGACCAAATATCTGTGAAAGTGATGAGATTCCTGTTCTTAATGTTTCAACTCATAACTCCATAACTGCCAAACACAAAAGCAAAAGTTTTGTTTACTGAATTATTTGGTTCTAGTCAAATCAAATGTTTAGGCCCCACCCCTTTCCACTTAAACACATTTTCTAGTTTAAATGTTTTTCCAACTTCTTACATTTTCACCATATTTGGTCCAAATCTGATCTGCAACCTTTTGAATGCAGCATGTCATTGAAAGCAAATGAAAATGAAAGGTGTACATATTTCAGTGTAATAAATAACCAGAGGAACCTGGAGACACCAAGTCAGAGTAAAATGCTGAATAATCAGCTGTGCAAGTCAATATCAGCAAATTAAAACTGGTGCAGAAATGTTTCAATGAATCCAAAACATCCTGATTACCTCAGCTGCAGCCCAGCTCAATCCTCTCGGAACGTACTGGAAACAGCGACCTTCAAACTCGTGCCAACCATCGCGACAAGTAGGAGCTACAGGAGCGTCAGTTGCAGGAGCCGGAGCGTCAGTTGCAGGAGCTACAGGAGCGTCAGTTGCAGGAGCTGGAGCGTCAGTTGCAGGAGCTACAGGAGCGTCAGTTGCAGGAGCCGGAGCATCAGTTGCATGAGCTTCAGGAGCATCAGTTGCATGAGCTGCAGGAGCGTCAGTTGCATGAGCTGCAGGAGCATCAGTTGCAGGAGCTGCAGCATCTGGGTTGACAAACAGTATTGTGAGTGATGTCATAACATTGTGTCATTTAGCAGCAAACAGAAGTGTAGCTGCAGAGTGTGAGGGCAGGAGGTCATCAAGACGAGCCCCCTCCTCTTTGATCTGTTGACTTTGGCTCTGGTCACATCAGTGTGTTTATAGAAGCTTTGCTCTTTGTTTCATTGAGGCAGGTGACAACAGCTGATTTCAGTTTTCACAGTTATTAATCACATGTTTCTTAGCATGTTCTCAGATACATACAGTGTGTCTACACATGGATCTATACCTGTACTGTAGTTCAAACTAAACAGAGGAAGGTTTAACACTGATACTCACCATCAGCTGTAGCCACAGCTATCATGATGCAAAAGAGTAGAGACACAGTCTGCATGTTGGTGGTGGAGATGATGGTTGAGCTCTAAAAGGAAAGAGACAGATGACTGATAATCCTGAAGGGAGCTGAAGTGAACAGAGCAGTGGAAGTGAGTCCAGCAGAGGAAGGAGAGAAGATGTAGAGAGAGCAAAGAGAGGAGAGTGGTAGCAAACCTGCTGAAGAATGATCTTGTCTTCTTCTTCCTCAGTGTCAGCCTGTGGTCTTCCTGTGCGGAGGTGCTGAACAGGAGAAATCATCAGCTTTTATATACACTGACTTATCTTGATGAATGTCATCACATCTGCTTATGCCTTTTTCTTTTTAAGGCTTATCAGTTTGGATGCTGGTCAACAAATCAAAGTGCAACACATCCCACACTGTTGTTTAGTTTCAACCCACTGACTGTGTGATGTCTCTGCTGCTGCTGCTGCTGCTGCTGCTTTAATGCTTAGAAATAACATACTGTCAAGTGAATAATTCCAGATATTTTATTCTTCATAATTAATTATAATCAGCAACAAAAGTAAGAGGAAGGTCTGAAATACGTCCTTCAAACTAAATGACAAAAGGAGTTGTTTACCTCCATCTATACCTCAGATAATATGTTTTAGAAAAAATGTCTGTGTTTGTGAGGCCCTGAGCATATGACTGGATGAATGAGTCTTGGATTATACTGTACGAGTTGTGTGAGAGTTTGTAAATTGATGATTTGATATAATTTTGCTGTTGTCAAATACTGTTGACTATTAATTCAATTCACCAAGAATGTTCACCTTTTTTTGTATTTTATTCATTTTTGTAGAGCCAGGAAGTGTCCCATCCAGATACAAGATCTCTTCTGCCAGGGAGTCCTGGTCAAGATGGCAGCACACTCAATATAATCAGTTTCAGTTTAAAAATTTTGCCATGTCACTCAGTAAAACACATACAATACATAAAGCAACACAAGGGAAAATAGTGAAAGAGGAGGGACATACAGGCCAGACAGAAGACATTCATACACATCCCACTGAGGTCATGGACTGTGTAAAGCACTCATGTTTCCTTCAGGGAAGTTTTAAAGAGCCTTTGTAAGTGTTTAAGGAAGGTAGTGTTTGTAAGGTAACAACATTTTGAAGCTCATTCCTTGCCCAGGGTGAATGAGAAAAGAGTTTTACTGAGCTCTGAGCTCACCCTGGGGACATTTAAAGAATCTGTTTTTAAGAACGAGTGCAATAGTTGCTGGTATGAAAGGATAACGGTGAGCTGTGATAACACTGTGACTGGAGAGCACATTGTTACATGCAAGCCACCATCTTGATTGGATTCTTTGTTCACCGTAAGGCATGCAAGAAAAACAATGTTTGTGGGTTGTTGTTTTTTTACGAGATCTTGGGACCCCCCACACTCACTAAACCTGCACTTTGTAATTGGACTGAAATTTCTATGGTCGCCCAGCTCTTTGCCTGTGTGTGTGTTTTGTGGTTTACTATGTTGTCCTTATGTTGTTCTTCTCCGTGTATTTAATTTTCTTTTGTTGGCGTTACTGATTTTGTGTTCGACACCAACCTGCCAATGGGACTGGAGATGGAAATTAGCCACCTGGCTATAATCTCGTGCATTTGCATGTAAATGTCCATTAATGCATATTGTCCCATTTTCTTAAAAAATAAACAAATCTCAAATCTTAAACATTTAAGGAGGGAAAGGTGTCAAAGTGGGAGCTGAGTGTATCAGACTGTATTAAACTGGTCTCATATATGAAATGGTCACAGAGTCTTACCAACACATTACGTGCTGGAGGGCACAAAATGTGGTAAAATTATATGCTTGCAAACACAAAACAATGCCAGTTCAAAGTCAGTGAGAATCAGTTGTCATGGTAAACACATGAATTTAGTATAAAGAGAAAGAAAGTCCATTTAAAGCATGAGTGGGGGGTGGTGGATGGGTCAAACAAACATGGACATTCAACCAGGAGACCACTGTTTTTGTTCGTGTGAAACCAAAGGTCAACATAGTTCTGTAACGTTTTGGACTTTACTCAACTGCGCAAAGTACTGCTACTAGATACTTAACATAACTACGCAAAGTACATACATTTATGTAGTTTATGTTCCATGTCACTGCGATACTGTTTTTATTATACTGAACTATTTTGTTTGTTTGTGATGCTTTGAGTGTCAGTTTTCTAGTCTTCGCCTTGGGCCGTCCTTGACCAAACCTGGTCTTGGTTCCATCGACTCTAAATCTGACCCTCAATCCACTCTATCAGTCTATCAATCTATCAATCTATTGGAATTTGTATTTTGCAGACAGAACGAAAACCAAGATGCAATTTGTAACAAAACACTTAAAGAGCTTATATTTGTGCGTTTTATTCTCAAATAAGACACACTTTTGTCCCCGGGTTTCACTGCAGAAAAAAAACTGTACAGCAATTAGCCTAATGGAGCTGAGTGGTTCAGCCGAGCCCACAGTCTCCAGACCTGGCTGCTTTCCACCTGCAGAGACTTTGATTTTGGTTTTATTGACAATTTCAACCTATTTTGGAACCGTTATTCTTTTTACAAGTCAGACGGTCTTCACCCAAACCAACTGGGCAACAGGAGGTTAGCCGCTAATTTGCAGCATGTTGTACAAACTGCCACACGCGTGGCACATGACTGACGGTTGTTGCTGGCCCCTTTCTCACTGATTTTACTGAATTTTTATTGTCTGTTATCAAATTGGAGAAGGTTTTAATTATTGGAGATTTCAACCTTCATATTGATGATGTCACCTGTAACAAGGCTGCTGATTTTCTATCCATCACTGACTCTTTTAACTTAACTACACAGCTGTGTACGCTTTGACTTCAACTTTCCTCGGGACTTCCCGCCCCCCAAAACTAAGGCCCAAAGGCAGATTATTACTCAGGATGCTGTTGAAAAGTTTTCTGCCTCATTTGATCCTTGTTTACTGCCGGGATGCAATGATGCTGATGTTCTTATTCAGTCTTTTAATAGTCATTCTTTAGTTATTTTAGACGAAGTGGCACCTGTGAAATCTAACATTATTTCCCGTAAGAAGTATTGTCCTTGGATAAACGATTCTATCCAGAGTTTCAGAAGAAACTGTCGAAAGGTAGAGCATTTATGGAAATCAACTCGTCTCGAGGTGCACAGGCCTCCTTAAACGAAATGTTGAGAACTGCCAGAACTCAATATTTCTCCCAGTTAATATCCTCAAATAAGGAAAATTCCAAAATCCTACTTGATACTATTCACTCTATGGTTCTCCCACTACCCCCCAAGTCCCTGTGTTTTCTAAAGCGGACAGCAATGATTTCCTTCATTTCTTTGTTAATAAGATCAGGGATATTAGGTCTAGCATTTCTCCATCAACTGTTCTCAACGCTGTCTCTGATCTGTCTCCTACTCATACTTGGTCCTCCTTTAAACCTGTGTCATTACATGATGTCACTGCTCTGCTGGACAAAAATTATAGGCCAATTTCCAAATTGCCATACATATCAAAAATTTTAGAAAAAGTTGTAGCAGAGCAACTAGCAGTGTTTGTAGAGAATCATGAGGTCTTGGACATATTTCAGTCTGGTTTTCGCAACAAGCACTCCACTGAAACCACACTACTTAAATGCTCCAGTGACATCTTAATGTCAGCTGATTCTGGTAAACACACAGTTTTGGTTCTGTTAAATCTTTCATCAGCTTTCGGCACAGTAGCTCCGAGACTGTGGAATGCTTTGCCTTTCTCACTACGCTGTTTAAACTCTGTTGATACTTTTAAAACACATTTAAAGACTTTTTTATTTAAACTGGCATTTGGTTAATTGTGTGTTTTTTGTTGTTGCTGTTTTTCTCATATATCTATGCATCTTTGCATTTATGTTTATACTTTGTGTTCTGTTTTCTTTGTTATTGTTCTAACTTTTGTGAAGCACTTCGTGGTTTTTACCTGTGAAAGGTGCTATATAAATAAAGTTTACTTACTTACTTACTTACTAACTAATGTCAGTCTCTGGTTAAATCCAAGTGAAACTATTGACATGTCCTGTTGGGTCCAGCAACGCACTCACTGTGAACTATCATATTCCTCTGTGTTCCCCTGGACTGCAGTGTTGGGCCCAGATCACACAGAAAGGGCTTTAGCAACTGGAGGTGTTTTTTTTGTAATAGATTTTAATGAGAATTAAGGTTTTTGCTTGCAGTTTTGGCGCTGACACACACCACATGTTTCTGCGCTCTAGGCACCCGCTGCCTTTACTGGAGAACTCCGAACTTCTCAAGTTGAGAAAACTTCAACTAAGCGTGAGAGAGCGGCTCACGCTTTTTTACCATTGTCCAATCAGATGATTTGAGAGGCGGGCCTTCTGTGGTGGTCACAACAACAAGTTCACAGTTGGTAAACAATGGAGGAGAAACTGGTGGTAGTGGTTGCTGGATACCCAGAGCTATACGGCCTGACGATAGACAGCAGGTTGTCAAACTGCCCCTGAGTCATCCTAAAATCTGCCTGTAAACGTCCATGATGGAGGAGAAGCTCCTGGACCAACTGGTGGTACTCCCCATGATCCAGCCTCTTTTTTAGGGTCTCATGTACCCACACAGATCTCTGTTTATCTGCTGACAGCCTCTCACCCTCAACCAGAGCTACAGACAGCACCCTCTGCCTCAACATTTCAATTAAAAAAAAAAAACAGCGCAGTGCGTCTCGTGCTTTGCAACCTGCAAAATGCTTTCTGTAATCGGGGTCTTAGGTGGTACACAAAGGAGGATAAGTTGTTGGTATTGGGGGAACAAGGAGGGGTGGAGGGTGCTTCTCTTTCTCTTCTACTGTTTTTATATGGTATCACACTCTGCTGTAATGCTACTGTTTGTGTCTTTTTAAACTGTAACAAGATACTTTTCCAATCACTTTGTGCCCAGCTTTGCCAACAGGAATGTACTATCTCAGTGAAACAAGACTGAGAGTTCACAGTCATGCTGACAGCTCTGTGAGGCTTCAGATGTTAAAGGGAAATGATTTGAAACTGAATATTCAGACTGTACTGAATGAGAATGAAAAACTAAAATACAAATATTTCTTGCAGGTTGTGAATGAATGGAAATTACGTTACATGTCCCAGGCTGTGTTAAGTTTTGAATTATTGTAAATGATGGATTTGCTCCAACCAACAATCGGGGTAGGAAATCTGGTTCAGGGTCACAGATGCTTAAACAGGCGGGATGTCCTTGTGGTGTTGTAATGTCCACCAACGCCATAACTAAACATGTGGGCTGAAGACTAATATTTGATGTGAGTGTTGCTTCAAATTACACAAGTCAGTCTGTGACAGCGTGTTTACTCCAGATTAAAATCATGCAAAGGCAAAATGATTGGACAGACTTTGGACAGACACATTTTTTAATGATTAAAGTTTAAATTATAGTGTTCATTCAAAGATTAAAACATACAAGGATGGAAGCCATGACGAGAACAAACATGCAACAAAGAAGAATTATATTTAAGTAATGCAGCGTGGGGTGAGCATAGTACACTGACGGATGTTATATCTGAACGGGTTTGCATTTTATGTGCCCAAACTAGCAACACTTGTGGACATTTCTCAGATAAATGTGTGTGGACATAGTATACAGAAAGGACTGGAAGTCATTTGTAGTAGTAGACTGAAGTTCCCAGAACCTTCAGTCTGACATGGCTTCCATTGAAGGCGATTTACAAGGGGGAGGGAATTTGATTTTTTCCCTAACCAATCAGTAGAGATCAACGACTCACCCAGAATCTGACGTCATTAGTATCCATGCCTCGGGGGCGCCGAAAACAAGCGAGCATTGCCCGTTTAAAATGTCTCCGTCGTCGTGCATGCCCAGCTGCATCGCCGTTAAATCCAGTTTAGCAGCTTCCTTAATTTGGTCCTCCATTAACGCGAGTAGTGGCGAAATACCTCGTTAGCATCGTTAATGTGGTCTGTAGGATCTGTAGCGGTCGCCATTGTTGCTATCCTTACCAGTTACCCACCGGTGTACAGCTTGACATCAGCGCGGCACTGATTGGCTAATCGCTAGACCCCCAGCGTTCATTGGTCCGTCCATCGTTTGGACGAGATAAATCGCAAATTCATTGAAGTATGCCAGACCAGACATGCAAGCCTACTCAGCTGAGTGGGCGGGGTCTATGGTCTGGAACCAGGCTACATTTGTAGCCCAGTGACCACTAGTTGAATACCTATGGAAGACCCATTGCTGTGATTACGAGACAATAATGAAACATTCCTCCAAACTCTCAAACATTAATGATACTTGTGACTCACACCACAACACAGTGTCAGACGTCATAGTGAGCAGCACTGGGGCACCTCAGGGGACGGCCCTGTCTCTAAAATGAATTACTATTATTAGGGATGCACAACAATATCAGTACGTCATCGGCATCGTCCAACATGCTTTTTCTTATTTTGCACAATGAATGAATGAATATTACATACATTAAAAATCATTGTATTTCATATCTCCATCTGCCGATGAGCCGTCAGGATAAGAGTGTGCATGCATAATATGATGTTAATTCACTACAGTAGAGAAGTGATGATCACTTAAATTAGTTGGGAAAAAAATGGATGTATGGATATTGGTATTGGTTATCAGCCAAATGAGTTGGTGTATCTTATCTTACTATAAAATGATGAAAACTGTGTGTGTGTGTGTGTGTGTGTGTGTGTGTGTGTGTGTGTGTGTGTGTGTGTGTCTGTTCCATGTTTTTCTCCTCACTGACTTGGTCAATCCATGTGAAATTTGGCACAGTGGTAGAGGGTCATGGGAGGATGCCAATGAAGCAATATTACATCAATTGGCCAAAGGGGGGCGCTATAGCAACCGACTGAAATGTCAAACTTTGAATGGGCATATCTCATGCCCCGTTTGTCGTAGAGACATGAAACTTTGCACAGAGATGCCTCTCCTCATGAGGAACACATTTGCCTCAAGAACCCATAACTTCCGCTTATATAGATTTTCCGCCATTTTGAATTGTTTGAAAAACACTTCAAATGGATCTCTTCCTAGGAAGTTTGAGCGATCTGCATGAAACTGGGTGAACATAATCTAGGGACCAATATCTAAAGTTCCCTCTTGGCAAAAGTTGGAAAACTTCCTAAAACTGAGCTTCTATAAGGCAATGAATATTGCGGAGGGCGTGGCTCATCACATAAAGGTGTAGAACATCTCAAGGGTTTCACCCATCACCACGCAACTTTGTAGGCATATGACCACACATAAACTGAGGGGAACCCTCCATTATTTAGCCAATCAAACAAAAAGTGGGCGCTAGAGAGCTCATTTCTTATCTAGGCCTAACCGCCATATGGATTTTTACTAAACTTGGTAGATATGTAGAACAGGACGCCTCAAGGTGACTGGAGAAATTTAACTCTAATTGGCAACTGGGTGGCGCTATAACAACAGAAAAATGCTTCAAAATGGCTAAAATGTGACCGATCGCTGTGGCTCCCCCTGTGGACCAATGTTGGTGTTGTTTTCTAATGTTTGGTATGACTAAGTCATGGTATGGTATGCTGTACATAATCACGGAAACTGTCAGTGTGTCATTCTGTCAGTCAGTCATTCTGTCTGTCCCACGTTTTTCTCCTCACTGACGTGGTCAATCTATGTGAAACTGCACATAGGCATTGAGGACTGGCATAGGTAGAAGGTGACAAAGCTACCAATGGCTATGGACTAGTATTGAATATTGGGAAAATAATCCAATATTGTGCATCTTTATTTAACTATTAAAGTGCAGCACATCCCACACTCCTCTTGAGGTCGTCCATCGTAGATTTGGAGGTGTGTTTAGAATCATTGTCCTGTTGTAGAAGCCATCCTCTCTTCATCTTCAGCTTTTCTTTTACAGATGCTGTGATGTTTGTTTCCCGAATTTGCTGGAATTTCACTGAATCCATTCTTCCCTCTACCCCTGAAATGTTCCCCGTGCCACTGGCTGCAACTTAAGCCCAAAGCATCATCCATCCACCCCCGTGTTTAACAATTTTTTCTCCAAACATACCTTTGCTCATTGTGTCCAAAAAGATCTATTCTAACTTCATCAGTCCATGGGACTTGTTTCCAAAAAGCATCAGGCTTGTTCAGATTGTTCAATTCAGAATTGCTATTGATAAAGTAAGATTTCTGACAACACGACTCCCTCCCAATATGTTCAATGAAGGGTCCCCAGATCTCAAAGGAATACTTCCACCCCCACATGTCAATTTGTATATCAATACTCAGCATCAGTACTCTTTCTCAAATGCCTTACAGTGAATGAAGAATCCAAAAAAGGTGAACATTCTTGGTGAACTGAAGTAAAAGGCATCATCATTTTACAACAGCAAAATATATCAAAACATCCATTCACACAACTCATGCAGTCAAATCCAAGTCTCACAAACAGGCATTTTGCTAAAACATATTATATGAGGTATAGATGGAGGTTATCTGTTCACAAAACAAACAACTTTTAGTTTGGATGACTCACTGATAATAACCAATAAATGTAACATTCATCTTCCACTACGTATTTCAGCCCTTTCTCTTCTGCTTGCTGCTCAGTTGACTAATTAAATTATGATTGATTACAAATTGATTATAATTAATTATGAAGAATAAAATATCTGGAATTATTCACTTGACAGTATGTTATTTCTAAGTATTAAAGCAGCAGCAGCAGCAGCAGCAGAGACATCACACAGTCAGTGGGTTGAAACTAAACAACAGTGTGGGATGTGTTGCACTTTGATTTGTTGACCAGCATCCAAACTGATAAGCCTTAAAAAGAAAAAGGCATAAGCAGATGTGATGACATTCATCAAGATAAGTCAGTGTATATAAAAGCTGATGATTTCTCCTGTTCAGCACCTCCGCACAGGAAGACCACAGGCTGACACTGAGGAAGAAGAAGACAAGATCATTCTTCAGCAGGTTTGCTACCACTCTCCTCTCTTTGCTCTCTCTACATCTTCTCTCCTTCCTCTGCTGGACTCACTTCCACTGCTCTGTTCACTTCAGCTCCCTTCAGGATTATCAGTCATCTGTCTCTTTCCTTTTAGAGCTCAACCATCATCTCCACCACCAACATGCAGACTGTGTCTCTACTCTTTTGCATCATGATAGCTGTGGCTACAGCTGATGGTGAGTATCAGTGTTAAACCTTCCTCTGTTTAGTTTGAACTACAGTACAGGTATAGATCCATGTGTAGACACACTGTATGTATCTGAGAACATGCTAAGAAACATGTGATTAATAACTGTGAAAACTGAAATCAGCTGTTGTCACCTGCCTCAATGAAACAAAGAGCAAAGCTTCTATAAACACACTGATGTGACCAGAGCCAAAGTCAACAGATCAAAGAGGAGGGGGCTCGTCTTGATGACCTCCTGCCCTCACACTCTGCAGCTACACTTCTGTTTGCTGTTAAATGACACAATGTTATGACATCACTCACAATACTGTTTGTCAACCCAGATGCTGCAGCTCCTTCCTGTCGCAGTCGTTGGTTTAACATAGACGGTCGCTGTTTCCAGTACGTTCCGAGAGCATTGAGCTGGTCTGATGCTGAGGTAATCAGGATGTTTTGGATTCAGTGAAACATTTCTGCACTAATTTTATTTGGCTGATGTTGACCTGCACAGCTCCTCTCATTTGGTGTGTTCAGGTTCCTCTTGTTATTTAAAACACTCTGAAATATGTACGCCTTTCATTTCCATTGTCTTGCAATGACATGCTGCATTCAAAAGACTGTAAATGTTAAATTCAAGAACACTACTGAGATGATCAGACTCATGAGAGTAAAATTTGGACCAAATATGGTGAAAATTTAAAAAGATGTGAAAAAACATTTAAACTGTAGAAAATCTGTTCAAGTGGAAAGGGGCAGGGCCTAAACATTTGATTTGACTAGAATGAAGTTATCTATGAAAACAAAACTTTTTTGTGCTTTGCAGTTCAGATGTTATGAGTCAAAACAGTAAGACCAGGATTTCATTACTTTTGCATAGTATATTAAAACAGTTCATGCTGATGTGGTGATGGTGCTACATGAAAAGTCAGAGAATCAGAGATTTCAGTCAATCAAGTAATTGTGACCAAAGACACAACTATCTAATTAAATCTGCCAATGTAGCAGAGACAACAGAACAACAGTGAAGTTAAACATGTGAAACTGTCCATGTTTGAACACTGGAGTAGTCTTCCATTACCTCTTGGACAAATAAAGCAAAAATGTAGTGGCAACGTTGCAGAACTGAAAGTCCTTCAGCGTGTAGGAGAACTACTGTGGCCAATGTGAAAACCCTAATGGCCCTCTGTAGAGCCAGTATTTGATTGGTCTGGTCTGGGCTACTGTAGAACAACATGGTGGACTTTGTGGTAGAGGCCTCACTGCACAAGTAGATATAAACATCAGGTTTGAAGGGAACAAAAACACAACAAGTCTTGTTTTCAGGTGATTATAAACTAATGAAAACACGGTTATGAATATTATATACAAGTTCTGTTAATATAGTGCGTCCCTATAAATCCTCCACACTGGACCAGCAGTCTCTTGCAGGTTGTCTTGCAGACAAGCAGGTTTACAGCATTAGAGTGCAGCTTCTCATCTGTCTGTGTGTTTGTGTGTGTGTCTGTCCATCTCCCCTGTAGAGAAACTGCCAGAGCCTGAGCGCACACCTTGCATCGGTGCACAGTATGAAGGAGTATATTGCCATTCAGACGTACATAAATACTTTAACTCTGAGCAATCCAGAAGCTTGGCTTGGAGGCACTGACTGCCAGGAGGTAATTTATCACTCCAACAGGTCTGATCACTGATTGGATGACACTCTCTAATGACATTATTTCTATTCCGTTTCTCTAGAAAAATACTTGGCTCTGGACTGATGGCAGTGACTTTTCCGCTCTGAACTGGTGCCCAGGTCATCCTGAAGATCTTGTCCCATCTCAGAGTTGTCTGCAGATGAATTCAAAAGGTAAGTCTTAACACATTCTTTGACGTGATGTCTAAACAGAGTTAAAGTTAAAAAGACAAAAAAACGTTAAAGGACAAAAGTGATAAATAATGTTGGCTGTTAAAATCTGACGAATGATGAAAGGATGAAAAAACAACATGTGAATCAAATGACCTGTAACTGTCTCCAGCCACACGGAGCTTCCTCCTCTGTGCTGTGAAAATATCGTCCTTGAGTGCCACTGATGTTCCTTTAGCAGGGAAACCGACTGACTGTGTTTCTTGTGTTCACAGAGGCTAACTGCTGGGCTGACCAGCTCTGCAGCTTCACACGCCCATCTGTCTGTGCCTACAGCCTGTAGTAGCTCCTGTGCTGACACACAGAGACATGTTGGACCAGCCACACACACAAACATCTGCTGTAGGAGTAACAGTGTGTTTGTCTCTGTGCCATCAGTCTCATGCTTAATCACATCTTTGATTCTCTGTTTGGCTGTAACGCTGCTGAAGGGACGAAGCGACAAGAGACGTAAACAGGAGCTGGACTTCCTCTTTGTTCTTCAACAAGAGGAGACTGAATGTGTTATGAAACGAACGCTTTGGCACAAACCAATTTATGATGCACAATTAAAAAGCTGGAGCATTAAACAGGCTGGTCTCAGATTCTTTTCTTCAATCTAACCTTTATTACTCTGACCTCAAAGTTGGGGTCTCAAAGTTTGTACTATCTGTGTCACAACAACGATGCATCTTGACAATGACCTGTCTGTTTTCAGGGGGCCCATAAAGTTTTTCACAACCTGTTAGATAAAGGGAGTAAAATAAACACAATAATTATAACAAAACACTTCTTTTTACAAGATTCTGAAAATTGAAACCTGAAAAGTGGTGCATATATATTCACCCACTTCGCTATGACACAGTTAAATAAGACCTGGTGCTACCAATCAGTTAAAGTCCACCTGTGTGCAATCTTAGTGTAACTTCATCTCAGTTGCATTCAAATGTTTGGGTACACCTGGTCAAAATTTTGTTGAATGTGTAGCTATAGCCAAGTGAATAAAAGATGACCTGACTTCCCAAAGGCATGAAGTTAAAGATTTTTTTTT
Organism: Epinephelus fuscoguttatus; assembly: GCF_011397635.1. Classification (NCBI taxonomy): domain Eukaryota; kingdom Metazoa; phylum Chordata; class Actinopteri; order Perciformes; family Serranidae; genus Epinephelus; species Epinephelus fuscoguttatus. Next base: position 44,639,321 of record NC_064757.1, read on the forward strand.
CAGTTTCAATTTTTAACAGTTTCAAAATAACAAAATAGGAAAAGGGTTCGAAGCAAAAGTTTGGGCACCCTGCATGGTCAGCGCCCCCTGTTGGCATATATCGCAACTTTGAAACCCTTCCTATAACCAGCTCAGAGTCTTTCAGTTCTTGTTTGGGGGATTTTCAACTAGCTCTGTGAGATTCTTGGGCCGTCTTCATGCACTGCTCTTCGAGCTTCATCCACAGACTTTTTAATGATGTTAAGGTCGGGGGACTCTGAAGGCCATCACAAAACCTTTGGCTCACTCCTCTTGAGGTCGTCCATCGTAGATTTGGAGGTGTGTTTAGGATCATTGTCCTGTTGTAGAAGCCATCCTCTCTTCATCTTCAGCTTTTCTTTTACAGATGTTTCCCGAATTTGCTGGAATTTCACTGAATCCATTCTTCCCTCTACCCCTGAAATGTTCTCCGTGCCACTGGCTGCAACACAAGCCCAAAGCATCATCCATCCACCCCCGTGTTTAACAGTTTTTTCTCCAAACATACCTTTGCTCACTGTGTCCAAAAAGATCTATTCTAACTTCATCAGTCCACGGGACTTGTTTCCAAAAAGCATCAGGCTTGTTCAGATGTTCCTTTGCAAACTTCTGATGCTGAATTTTCTGGTGAGGACACAGGAGAGGTTTTCTTCTGATGACTCTTCCATGAAGGTCATATTTGTCCAGGTGTGTCTGCACAGTAGAACAGTGCACCACCACTCCAGAGTCTGAGAAATCTTCCTGCAGGTCTTTTGCAGTCAGACCAGGGTTTTGATTTGCTTTTCTTACAATCTTACGAGCAGCTCTCTCAGAAAGTTTTCTTGGTCTTCCAGACCTCAACTTGACCTCCACAGTTCCTGTTAACTACCTGAAAACATGTTACTGTCTTTTTACAGCCCTCTCCTACTTTGTGGGCATCAGTTATTTTACAGTTATTTTACTCTGGGGCCATTCAGAACAAGTGCATATATACTAAGATAATGATTGCACAGAGGTGGACATTCCATTCCACTCCATTCCATTTTCATCCACTTTTCCAGGGCCGAGTCACAGGGGCAGCGGGCTGAGCAAAGTAATCCACATACCTCTCTCACCAGCAACGCTTTCTAGCTCCTCCTGGAGGATCCTGAGGCATTCACAGGCCAGATGAGATATATAATGCCTCCACTCCAGTGTGTTTTGGGTCTGCCCCAGGGCCTCCTACCAGTTGGAGGTGTCCAGGAGGATCTTGATCAGATGCCCAAACCACCTCAACTGACCCCTTTGATGAGCTCACTCCGGATGTCCGAACTCTTCACCCTGTCTCTAAGGCTGAGCCCAACCTGAAAAGTTTGGCGCCTGTATCTGCGATCTCATTCCTACGGTCATTGCCTAAAGTTCATGACCATAGGTGAGGGTTGGGACATAGATGGGCAGGTAAAATGAAAGCTTTGCTTTCCGGCTCAGCTCCCTCTTCACCATGACAGTCCGGTGCAGTGCCCACATTACTGCAGATGCCGTACCAAACTGCCGATCCTTCTCACACTCCATTTTACCCTCACTCGTGAACAAGACCCCACAGGTGGACTTTGTTTAACTAATTATGTGACTTCAAAAGGTGATTGGCTGCACCAATTCTTATTTTAGTGCGTCATAGCAAAGGGGGTGAATATATATGCATGTGCCAGAATGTTTTCATTTTAATTTCACTTAACCAGTTTTAACTATATTGTGTAGGTCCACTACAAAAGAAATTAAAATGGGAGATACACCAAGCTACTGTCCCTTTGCTCAGTTTCAGTGAAGAGACAGTAACACAAAGAGGGAATTAGGTATTAAAAAGACAGTAAGCCAAATCAAGCAGGTATGTTCCAAAGTTACACATCAAGAACAGAACACATTCATTCACAATAAAGACACGCACAGACAAAAGTCCCGCATTCACATCCACAGAGCTCAGACACAAAACAAACCCAACACTAAACTCCTGTTTACTTGTAATCTAAAGTTCTCTGTCGGTTGGGTTGTGCCACTTTGATTTAACAGGTGACATAATCGCCTCCAAATGGTGATAATACTGTTTCACTCTGACATCTCTTCACTTAGTGCACGTATAGGTCGTGGTTGTGCATGTGTGTATTTTGGACATGTGTGTAATTGACAGCAGAGTGAAAAAATTGAATTTCCCCTCAGGGCATTAATAAGTTATATAAACAAAAAAAAAAAAGAAATACCTTCAGACTGGCTGTCTGCCCTCTTGTATTCTGTCTTAACTTTACTTAAACATTTCAAGCACATGTTAACTGGAATACTCAGCCAACAATTTAGATGAAAAAAGATACAAGCTTAGATTTCAGCTATGCAATAAGTGTAGCCCAAGTCAAAGCTTAAACTCGTCATATACTGAACATTGACACGTGCTCATAGGGCAGTAATAAAGAGGAACCTTTGGGAAGGATCGTGTGAGAAAACACTTTTTCACTGTAGCAGACTGAGCCTGAGGTGACCTGAGAACCTGTCTGACCAGCTGGTATCTTCCCATTACTTATTTTACTTGGCAGTTCCACTCTCTATCTCTGCCTCCAGTCCATGGGCACACCTTGCCTCAGTACACAGCAGTTATGAGTACCGTGTGATTCACGGATTAATAACAGAGGTGACTCTAGGTCTGTCACGAAAACTACTTTTGCTGGACAATATATTGTCTCAGAAATACTTGTGACAAACAATACTACAGTCATTTTAAGATCGATTTATGCCACTGATACAATAAAGATATAATTGCATATTAATGCAAGCACACCGTTTCAAAGAGCGATGAACTCTTTGACCGTTTTCAATCAAAAAGTGCAAAGTAACAACATTCTGTATGAAAGACATGACTATCACTATCACCCTAATAAGTTGATAATGTAAGGACTGTGAGAGATGTCGGTGGCTCATGCAATGCAAGAAGTAGGAACATCTAGGTCATCTCAGGCCAGGTAGGATACAGTAAGTTAGGTTGATCTGGGTCTTCCTGCTGTCGGGGGGCAGTGCTATTTTGCCAGCAAAAACTTTGAAAAAGACAGATGATAAAGCAAACAAACTTTTATGATTCAACAACATGAGTGCACCTATGATATCATATCCAGTACGCTCCTGTTCGGTAAAACAACATTCTCTGCCACCTAAAATAACTCCTCGTCATGTGTTGATTTAGTTAGCTACTTGATCTGTTGCACTAACACAGCATTTTGCATTTCAGAACGCTGAATCACTGTAGGTTGTCATCTGTCTAAATCTTCTCCAAGATGCTTGCTTAAGGAATATGTTTGCATTTACATTTCATAGCATTTGAGCTGCTCAACTTAAGATAAACTTGAGAACAGTATTTTGTTGAACGAGTGAATGAATACAGCTCCTAAATGAGCATGCTGCTCAGCAGTGGTGAGCTCAGATGGGTGTAGTGTTGAGTCATTGTTTGAATAACAGTGGATTCATGTTTGCTGCATGTCACTAGATTACTCAGCAAACACACTCTCTAAGTAAATACTGATGACATTTCACAGAGAATACAGGTCATGCATGAGTCCATTTTCCGCTGTTTATAGCACTCAACTCCAGGATCGCCTAACAGTTGGCCGTGTTTACCTATTTGGGGCTTGAGCATCAGGAGCTCTGGCGCAATGCATCCTGGTGGTGTAGGCACTGCAACAATGGCTGTGAAGGAAGGAAAACTCAGAAAAACTCAGCTTGTCTGTCAACACAGCTCTCACTGAGGATTTCTTTCCATTGACTGCATTTGCCATCAAAACTCAACTTATACCAGCTTAAAATGTGCTGTAATTCTCCTTAACTTAATCACTTGGCATAACAAGTCACTCTGACTCTGAGCCAAGCAATCCACCATTTTCCAGCAAAGTGAGAAGTTTCAATTCAAATTAGAATTTGGTAGTCAGAGGTCACAGTCGCAGTGACCTTGCAGCCGTCTCTTCTTGTAAGTACAATATCACTAGAGCATCTTGAGGGAATTTCCTCAGATTATTTGGCACAAACGTCCACTTAAGAATTGACTGATTTTGGTGGTTGAAGGTCAAAGGTCAAGGTAACTGTGTCCTCAAAAAACATGTTTTTGGCTTTTATTCAAGAATTCATATGGTACTGTTCATTGAAAGGACTAGATGTTGCAATCCCTCTTGTAGCACCACTTCTAATTCATGGGAAGTTCTTGAAAGATGGCTGCTATGAGGCTTTACCACTGTGACACATCGTCAGTTGTGTACCTCCTCAGCATCGATGGGTGTTTCGGCCATTTAATACAAGACACTCTCCACTGAGGCAGGCCCACCACAGGTTGATCATGCCTGCGTGTGTGTCCCGGGGTTAACTGTTTGCCTTAGCAGCCCAGATGGTGTCATTTCTCTTCAACCACGGCCAATGACTCGTCCTCTCAGCAGTGTTGGCCAGCTCTTTAATGGCCTGTCTGTGAGCCTGTCCCCCGACTCCAACCTCCCTAAGGAGCTTTGCTGTTGTACTGGCTACAAAGCCCCTGCACCCCACCTCCACCGGGTGCACCTTTACGTTCCAGCCTCTGTCCTCTGCCTCAGCTGCTAAGATGGAGTACCGCAGCTTCTTGCGCTCATACGCTTCTTCCATGGTGTCCTCCCAGGGGACTGTCAGCTCAATGATGTAAACAAGCTGGGAGGAATTAGACCAAAGGACGAGGTCTGGTCGCAGGGTGGTCTAAGCTGCCAGTCCCTGGCTGCATTCAGTGGGCCCAGATCATGGGTTGAGGGGTGGGTCCTCAGCTTGTCTCCCTCCCTAACAAACGATGTTGGGTGTCGGCGCGCATCCTAGTTGATGAAGGGTTGGGCGTTGATGAATACCCTCTTACACTCAAGTTTGTCAGCTAGACACCTGAGGACCTGGTTGTGTCTCCAAGTGTATCTGCCTTGAGTGAGGCTGGTCCTACAGCCAACCAGGACGTGTTTGAGCGTTGCTGGGGTCATACACAGGGGGCAGGATGGGTCTTTTCCAAGCCAAAGCTGCAGGTTTGTGGGAGAGGGCAGCACGTCGTACGTAGCTCAGACAATGAAGCTCAACCTGTTGGATTCCATGCCCCAGAGTTCGCTCCATGTGAGTTTTCTCTTCTCAGTGCCCTCCCATTTCATCCAGCGACCCTGTGTGCCCTGTGCTACGGCTTTGGAACGTCTGGCTGCTTCCTCCTGTCAGCGCACCTCCATGCGAACCATGGTTCGACGCTCGGTTGCAGATGCCTTTTGCCAGAGAGGTGTTACAGTTCCAAGGCCAAAGCCTCCTCTACCTTGTTGGACGTGGCCCACTACGTCACGATGGAGGAGAGCAGATTTGGCCTGTTGCACAGCCATATCTGGGGTTCACTTCTTCCCTGTTGCTAGGGTAGGAGCGGCGCCTCTCACTACTGGGTCCCGGGAGTCGGTGAGGGACATGTCTAACCTCACCTTGGCACATTTGAACTCTTCAACCAAGCTAGAGATTGGTAGTGAAAGAGCTCCGTCGCTGTAGAGTCCGACGCTGCTGAGGCATTTGGGGAGTCCGAGCCACTTTCGCACATGTGAGTTCACCAGCCTTTTCAGTCGGTTGGCATGGGTTATTGAGAGCTCGTACATGGTCAACGGCCACAGGAGTCTGGGTAGCAGTCCAAACTGGAAGCACCAGACTTTCAATTTCCCTGGTAGTGCAGTGTTGTTGATCTGCCTGAGGCCGTTAGCCGTGTCCTGCCGGAGTTGTTCAAGTTGCTGGGTGTCTCTGAGGTCTGCATTATACCATCATCCGAGACTCTTAATGGGCTTCTCTAGGACTGTTGGTATTGGTTCATCGCCGATGTGGAACCGCACGCCTGTTAGTTGGCCTTTAACAATGGAGATGCTGCGAGATTTGCTTGGCTTGAACTCCATTCGTGCCCACTGGATGTTTTCTTGGAGTTTCTGCAGCAAGCGTCTAGTACATGGTTTTGTTGTTGTCACGATGGTCATGTCGTCCATGTAGGCTCTAATTGGCGGCAGACTCAGGCCAGTCTTGGTCCTTTCACCTCCCACAACCCAGCGAGATGCCTGTATGATCAGCTTCATTGCCATGACGAATGCCAGAGGGGAAATTGTGCAGCCTGCCATGATGCCAATTTCCAGATGCTGCCAGCTGGTGGTGTTGTTCTCAGCTGTTACACAGAACTGGAGATCCCGGAAATAGCTCTTGACCAATCCTGTGATGTGGTTTGGTACGCTGAAGTAGCTGAAGGCCGTCCACAAGAACTTGTGAGGGACCGAGCTTATGACAAGATTTCACACAAAAGTCTAACAAGATTAAATAATGAAGTGATGACATTTTATATCCAAAAGGTTAAAGGTCAGCTTCACTGTGACATCATAATGTCACATCATATCTCAGGAACAGAAGGAGAGACATTTGGTCAGATACTGAATTGGTGACTCTAATCTTGAAACCGTGCTGATTGTATAGATCTTCTGTGTGTTTTCACAGACATGAATGGAAACTGTAACTACAACTGAACAGGTTAACAGAGGTATACAACCATGAGGCGATAATTCTAGTTTTTCTTTTTACTACACATATGAAGCCATCATGGATGTCATGGCTGGTTTGGTGTTCTGTGTCAACACTTCCACAGAAATGTGTGGATAACATTTTGTTTTTATAATACTGAGCAGCTGCTCTAAACGTTATGGCTCACTTACTTTCTGTATTAGACCACAGTCAGGTGAGCCAGGGCGTTCTTGGCCCAACATCATCACTAGATAAATTCCAGTGAGTCATTTTGTCCTAACCTAAGAAAACCGTGGTCATTGCGTGTGGCCTCAGTTCCTGGTTTTTTAAGTGTGTATTTAAGAGTTGGTCTTTATCCTGTTCAACACTTCCACACAGGAAGGCTGAAGGTACACATCAACATCAGAACAAGGATAAGATCATCCTGCAACAGGTTTGCTATAAACTATATTATCATTTGCTGTCCTTATGGAGGGACAGAAAGGATGCCAGATAGCTGATGCCAGTGGCAGCAGCTAGTCTTGCTGGGGTCCAAATTCTAGTACATCATATTCATCATACTGTTTACAACCAGAGATGGGCAAAAATACATCAAAAAGTATTTGATACAAAATACCCCTCAAATAAATGTATCAAAATAAAATACAAAATACTGGTGCCAGAAAATGTATCAAAATAAAATACATGTATTTTGTATTTTCAAATACAGAAAATACTTTTTTCTTTTTCTTTTTAGCAGCGACCCGCAGCTCTATAGGTCACTCTGTCGGTCGGTTGGTTGGTTGGTCGGTCCACAAAGCTTTTCGTGAATAACTCAAAAAGTCCTTGACCAAAAATGCTCAAAATTTGCATACTGTAACTAGAGACCACAAGTAACTATGCCAGAAAGAATGCCCACGATTCGTATATAGGTGGCGCTATACCAATCGATTCAAATCTTCTTGTGAATAACTCAGAAAATCCTTGACCAAAACTGCTCAAAATTTGCATACTGCAACTAGAGACCATGAGTAACTATGCCAGAAAGAGCAACCATGATTCATCCATTAATGGCGTGATAGTAGCAAATTTGGTCATTTGTAGCATACTCATCCCAAGCATCAACCACAACAACATACGATTTCCTATGTTATGCACAGTCCAGTAAAACAGACCACGAGGTCATTGAATAGATGATGATAAAAAACAAAGGGGTGATGTCAGTCTATCATAGAACAGCGTGATATGTTGTCAAGATACTGACCGTGTTTTCAAACACAAAATATTTCTGGTTTCGCCTTTATTCTTAAAGACAATATTCTTACCAAGCTGTTTACACAGCTGACAAAAATGAATATTCCACTAACATTCCTGTTTCTCCAATAAGCGTGCCCTAACACGATTATCACGTCAAAATGTGGAAGAGTGTAAAGGCTGTTGCTTGTGCCAGGATTTTTATTTAAAGTTTTCCGCAAGTAATAGACTATTCCACCATGTGAGCTTCTCTCTGTCATTTGTTTAACCACCTACTTGAAAAGATCGGTGTTACAAAATTTGCACATATCCAAAAACCGGTTCATATGCAGATCTCTCATAATGTTTAAAAGTAGGTGTGTTTCTCCTTCCGACGAGAAACGTCGGGTTTTCTTTTGGGCTTGCATTTCTACACCAGCCTGCAAAGTGCTGTCAAGTTGATTTGTGTACAACGTATTCATGACAACGCACAGAGCTGAACACAGACAGGTAAAAGGCTATGTCACAAACTGTGGCACAAACCCCAACTGAGACGTATATTATGACAAATCCCACGCATTAATCAGAAAATGCTACATTTGGAATAAGGCCATATTTGGAATTTCCAAACTAAATGTGCTGTTACAGCACTGTTAAATATAGTTACATGCTGTATCAAATTCAAAATAATTTCATATTAAGAATAATTGTGGAATATTAGTGTGCACATCAGCATACCCATTATTGTCATAGAAAAAAACAAAACAATAGCAACGCTTCATTAAAAAAGTGCTCCTGGGTGAAGTGCATAACAGTGCATTAGACCCTAAAATGTTCTCACTAAGACTGACTCCTTTCACATGACACAAAGTGATCTTGATTCATGAGCTGCATTAAACACATATTGAAGTGAATGAGTCTGTGTGATACTGGTGTCCCTCTAGGACTCAGGACCTAAAGCACTTCATAATTATTGCAAACACCATCACCAACAGGAAAGTGCAATGGTGACATCATTGTGGCTGGTGTTGTGGTCTGTCTCACACATCTACAAAAAACGATAAATGATCTTATATTTGTACAGCGCTGAGCAAATGTTTTGACGCATGCAAGCTTGATTTGACTGTGTTTGAACCGAGCAACTGTCAGATGAGCCTTTGGGCATCAGGTGGCATTGACTTTGAGCTCTATTGGCCCAACATCATCAAAGATAAGCACCGGAAAACTTAATAAATATGTAATTTTCCTGACCTTAAAAAAGGTATATCAGTGACAGAACTGAATAGGCTGACTCGTTACAGTAGAAGGCTGTAATACTGTTACTTTTCCCAGTAATGGATAGTGTGACAAATTACAAATAATGTTTGAGTAATAATATTGTAGTCACCCCAAAAAACAAATAACTCCTTACAGCCTTACTTTTGTTGTCAGCCAAAGAACAAATGAAGACTGAGGCTGGATATATGATGGGTGAAATGTTGCACTGATGCTAAGTTTATCAGACACATCCTTGGAAAAGTACCGGGTAGGCAACAAAAGTCTCTTGGGTAAGAGGCACACATGCGTCTGAGGAGAAACAACGCTGTAACAAATTTTGTAGGCTGTAAAAGTAATACAACGACTTGTAGCCAGCCAATATTTGTATGTTATTTGTTGCTGAAAAAAAAGCCCAACACTGGACTTCCATAACACATCTTTCATCTTGTGTGTTTTATCATTTGATGAAAGTGTTAACTTGTGAAAGTTTAAGCTGCCTTGTTTCACATTTGGAACCCAGATCACATTTTTATTTACATGTCTATCAGCATGCATGGCCTCAGGTCTTGGTTTTGTAGATGCAAGTGTATAAAACAGCTGGTTCTTCTCTAGTTCGGCTCACAGGAAGGCTGCTGTCATTCAGACAGTCAGAGGGAAATTAATTCTGCAGCAGGTTTGCTACAAACTATTATTATCCAATTTTTCTTTTTTTCAGTACGAGTCTAAGTCATCTCCTCCCTGTCAAAGGATTTGTACAACCTTTAACATCTGCGACATCACCACCATGAAGATGCTAACTGTGTCTGCACTTCTTTGTGCATTGCTGGCTCTGACCAGAGCTCTCCGTGAGTATTTCCTGGCAGTGGTGGAGCGTAATCAGGGATGGGCAGTATTTCTATTACTTGTATTTAAAATACGTATTTCAATTACATTTTAGTATTTTGTAAATTGTATTTGATAAGGCTGAAAAAAGCAAATGTAATTTGTAACAAGATACCTTTGAGTGGAGTAATTTTTTATTTAAAATACTCAAAATACTTTCTCCACAAATCAAATAACAAAAAAATGGCTACACATTCTTATAATATTGGATGTAACAATATTTTTTACTTATTTTTTTTAAAAAAAAGATTTTATCTATATGTTTTTTAAACTTGGGCCATTCACTGTGCCCTTCAATGACGTCATGGTTTGTTTTACTGGACTGTGCATAACATAGGAAACTGTATGTTGTTGTGGTTGATGCTTGGGATGAGTATGCTACAAATGAATTGCCTCAAAGTTGTCTGACTCTAAACCTGAATCAATAAATATTATTTTAGGGTAGCCTACACCAAACTGTGAGAAAACAAGCCCAAATTTGCAAAAGGTGCGACCAAATTTGCTACTATCATGCCATTAATGGATGAATCATAGTTGTTCTTTCTGGCATAGTTACTCGTGGTCTCTAATTGCAGCATGTAAATTTTGAACATTTTTGGTCAAGGACTTTTTAAGTTATTCACAAAAAGATTTGAATTGGTTGGTATAGCGCCACCTATGGACGAATCGTGGGCATTCTTTCTGGCATAGTTACTCATGATCTCTAGTTGCAGTATGCACATTTTGAGCATTTTTGGTCAAGGAGTTTTTGAGTTATTCACGAAAAGCTTTGTGGACCAACCGACCAACCGACTGACAGAGTGACCTATAGAGCTGCGGGTCACTGCTAAAAAGAAAAAGAAAAAATGTATTTTCTGTATTTGAAAATACAAAATACATGTATTTTATTTTGATACATTTATTTGAGGGGTATTTTGTATTTTGTATCAAAATACATTTTGATGTATTTTTGCCCATCTCTGCGTGTCATTTACTGAAATCCTGTACATGAGAACAGTTCTTGATGTAAATGTATTTTACTGGAGTATTTTCATTTTCTGCTAGTTTAAATTTGACTACATTTCAGAGTGGAATATTGTACTTTTGAATGCACCACAATTATCGCTGGACTACAAGATTACAATGTTGCTTACACATGAAGCATCAATGATTATCCATCAATGCAAACAAATACTGTATAAAGGGCCGTTCTGGATTTTAACACTACATTTTATACTTCATTTACATTTTGCCAATAATACTTCTGTACTTTTACTTACATAAAACATAGAATGCAAGACTTTAACTTGTCACAAAGAATTTATTGATTTTGTTTCTTTTATTGAGAGAGATGATTCAATGTTCTCACAAATAAGCTCATATTTGCATCTTTGCTGAGATCAATGAGAAGATTGAGTTCAGTTGCACTTCTTTAAGCTAAATATGAAGCTACAGTCAGAAGCTAACAGCTTCATAGTTAACAAAAATGATGTTTAATTAAAGATCAGAGTTCTTCTTTCATCACTGCTCACTGGTGTGTCAAACTGTCCATCCTCCTGCTAAGCACTGAACGATTCGGTCAACGAATCTTTCGAACAAATCTTTTTAATGAACTGATTCTAGTGATTCAGTAACATTTAAAGAACTGCTTTGCCCATCACTAGCTCACACAGGAAAATAACAGTGGGCCCTTGAGTTAAAGTCCACTGTTTGTTTGACCCATCCACCTCCCCACCCACACACCCTTTGGGGACTTCACTTTATGGTTTTTGCCAGCAGTGTTACAAACTGCCGCCAGCTGCTGCATTTCATAATGTCACAAAACATGCCTTTGTGCATTGGTATCATACATGGACGTCCACTGATGTAGCGGTGGCATTTTAAAACTTGGGCTGTTGACTGATCCTGAATTGATGCTGCTCTGTTTGTATTCAGCACGTTCTCATCCCAAGTTGTCACATATCGCCGCTCTATCAGTGGCCTTTCACCTCCATGTATGATGCTCTAGGTATACTTCAGCATTTCCTGTTGACGTTCCAGGAAGCTGCAACAAATGCCAGGATGTCAACAAAAGCACATGGTTAGGTTCAGAAAAAAACCCCTCATGGTTTGGCTTTGGTTTTGGTTTTGGTTCTATATTCTGACAGGAAGTGAATACTGGGCTCCCAGGTGAAAGTCCAAGGTTTTTTTTTAGAATCATCCACCACCCTTCCGCCCACCGTTTAGGGACTTTCTAGTTCCTTATATTTGGTCATTACCTGCAGAGTTTGAAGCTGACACCTTCCAGCTGCGAATCAGACCACTACCACAGGTGCTGTATGGCTGCATTATGAACTGACGCCACCCACTCCTGTGTCATACTACTGTGACAGGTGCCGTCCAGTGGCATATCGTAACTATACGAAAAGTTAAACGCAGCCAAGTTATGAACTGATGCCTCCTGGCAGTGCATTATACTGCCGTGAAAGGTGGCTTTGAGAAAGGTGTCTGTATGCTAAATACTGACAAAATGGTGGTATTTGACGACTTCTGGCATATTATACTACAGTGAAAAGTACCGTTGTGCGTCAATGTCAAATGCCCAGATCATTGACACAGTGGTGATATTTGATGGGTTGGAAATGAGAGATGGCTGGAGGGTTACTTATAAAATGTAGTCCACTAAAGATAAGTAAATACATGCCCTACAATGAAATTTGTAACATATTGTAATAGATAACTCAAACTAAGTAAAGTATTCTAAATAGTTTGGATTACTTTCAGAATACTCCAATACTTCATTTAATATTTCATGTACATTTTGCAAATAATACTTTTGTACTTTTACTAAAATATACTTTTGATGCAGCACATTCACTTGTAACTGAGTATTTATTGATTTTGTTACTTCTACTGAAAGGAATAGTTCAACATTTTCATAAATAAGCTCATATTTACATCTTTGCTGAGATCAATGAGAAGTTTGAAGTAAGTCACATATCTGTAAGCTAAATATGAAGCTACAGTCAGAAGCTGACAGCTTCATAGTTGAGAAAAATGATGTTTAATTAAAGATCAGAGTTCTTTCATCACTGCTCACTGTTGTGTTACAAACTGTCCATTTAGCTCTTAAAGAAGAAGAGAAGGAACCTGGGAAACTTACTGTAATCGATCCTACAGATCCTTCAGCACCATCAGGTTGGTAGACACAGACACACACATATATGTATGAATAGGCTGGAGGGTTACTTTCAAAATGTATGCCATTACACATTACTGAATACATGCCCTAAAATGTAATTTGTCCTGCATTCCATTAGATTACTCAAACTAAGTAAAGCATTCAAAATACTTAGGATTATGTTTGGAATACTTCAATACTACATTTAATATTTCATGTACATTTTGCCAATAATACTTCCGTACTTTTACTACAATACAAATACTTTAACTTGTAACTGAGTTTTTACTGATTGTTACCTTTACTAAAAGGAATGGTTCAACATTTTCATGCATAAGCTCATACTGGCTTGGACATAGATGAGAAGATTGATGTGTCTTTCACCACTGCTCACTGGTGTGTCAAACTGTCGGCCCTACTCTTTCAGAAGCAGAAAACATTTCTGTGATAGTGGAACTTTCTATATTCCTAACACATCCAGGTACTGCTCCTGAAGATCCAGCTCCTAAAGATCCAGCTCCTGAAGATCCAGCTCCTAAAGATCCAGCTCCTGAAGAACCAGCTCCTGAAGAACCAGCTCCTGAAGATACAGCTCCTGAAGCTACAGCTCCTAAAGATACAGCTCCTGAAGAACCAGCTCCTGAAGATACAGCTCCTGAAGATACAGCTCCTGAAGAACCAGCTCCTGAAGAACCAGCTCCTGAAGATACAGCTCCTGAAGCTACAGCTCCTGAAGAACCAGCTCCTGAAGAACCAGCTCCTGAAGATACAGCTCCTGAAGAACCAGCTCCTGAAGAACCAGCTCCTGAAGCTACAGCTCCTGAAGATCCAGCTCCTGAAGAACCAGCTCCTGAAGAACCAGCTCCTGAAGCTACAGCTCCTGAAGAACCAGCTCCTGAAGATACAGCTCCTGAAGCTACAGCTCCTGAAGAACCAGCTCCTGAAGAACCAGCTCCTGAAGATCCAGCTCCTGAAGCTACAGCTCCTGAAGAACCAGCTCCTGAAGATACAGCTCCTGAAGCTACAGCTCCTGAAGAACCAGCTCCTGAAGAACCAGCTCCTGAAGCTACAGCTCCTGAAGAACCAGCTCCTGAAGATACAGCTCCTGAAGAACCAGCTCCTGAAGAACCAGCTCCTGAAGATCCAGCTCCTGAAGAACCAGCTCCTGAAGCTACAGCTCCTGAAGCTACAGCTCCTGAAGATCCAGCTCCTGAAGAACCAGCTCCTGACGAACCAGCTCCTGAAGAACCAGCTCCTGAAGATACAGCTCCTGAAGCTACAGCTCCTGAAGAACCAGCTCCTGAAGATACAGCTCCTGAAGAACCAGCTCCTGAAGATCCAGCTCCTGAAGCTACAGCTCCTGAAGCTACAGCTCCTGAAGAACCAGCTCCTGAAGATCCAGCTCCTGAAGAACCAGCTCCTGAAGAACCAGCTCCTGAAGAACCAGCTCCTGAAGATACAGCTCCTGAAGAACCAGCTCCTGAAGAACCAGCTCCTGAAGAACCAGCTCCTGAAGAACCAGCTCCTGAAGATCCAGCTCCTGAAGAACCAGCTCCTGAAGAACCAGCTCCTGAAGATACAGCTCCTGAAGAACCAGCTCCTGAAGAACCAGCTCCTGAAGAACCAGCTCCTGAAGATCCAGCTCCTGAAGCTACAGCTCCTGAAGAACCAGCTCCTGAAGAACCAGCTCCTGAAGATACAGCTCCTGAAGCTACAGCTCCTGAAGAACCAGCTCCTGAAGAACCAGCTCCTGAAGAACCAGCTCCTGAAGCTACAGCTCCTGAAGAACCAGCTCCTGAAGAACCAGCTCCTGAAGCTACAGCTCCTGAAGAACCAGCTCCTGAAGAACCAGCTCCTGAAGAACCAGCTCCTGAAGAACCAGCTCCTGAAGATACAGCCCCTGAAGATGAAGCTCCTGAAGATGAAGCTCCTGAAGAACCAGCTCCTGAAGATACATCAGGTTGGTAGAGGCCCACACACATATATATACACTGAACAAAAATATG